>NW_010231651.1:0-20095 GCF_000690775.1 Eurypyga helias | reverse complement strand
GAGTGAGTGGCTCTGTGGTACTTTGCTGCTGACTGGGATTAACCACGACACTCTGGCAAGATAATTCTGTAATGATAATCATCAGTATGTCAAAAAACATGTGCAAGGAAAATGCAAAACATGCTGGATTTACAATAACAGCATACACTACATCCACATCAAAATACGTACAAACACTACAACATCCTCTTTACAAATGATCTTTAGTCATTGAAGAATTTCTACCATGCTGTTCTGCAGAATCCACAAAACTTCACCTTACACTGTTCCACAGCATAGCAGCGTAACACCACTGGCGAACTCTGCACATTTTCATAGGTACTACTGCAGAAAAAACACACCTAAGACTTAACCAAATTACTACTACTACAAACCAGGAAGTTAGCAAAATTATCACAATTTCTATTTTTATACTGTAAGAGCATTACCCATAGTGGTCTCTGGAGAACCAAACAAACTCAAACTCCACCTGATATTTCACTTGCCAACACATAGTTGTTCACTGGAAGAAAGTGTTGGTCTACAGGAAAGACCAACCGACAACAACTCCCAGATGAGGTCTGAAACATCCGTACATACGTAGATAGTTAACCCATTACATAACACGGTAGAGACAGCACACTTGAATATACAGCATGCTTTGAATATAATCTTCACTGTCCAGTGAAAATGGCTCATTTTCTACAGGTTCCTATTACAGATGTTAAGGGAAAGCTCTTCCCTAACTTGCATTCTACTCAGTGGACATCCTGGCTTCCAACTCCAAATTATGCATACATGCTTCAAAGCAGCAACAGCTTCTGGGTGAAACCTCAAGAATGTTTTGGCAATGCCTCTGCATCACCATCAGGTAGTCCTCTTCAAACAGCTTAACGACCCCAGATGATTTATGATTCACAAATAACAGCACTAGCACATATTAGAAAACAAGTAGCACTTTTATGAAGAGGCAAGTAAAGCCTGGGTTTGAGTAGCAATATTTCTTAGAAATATTTACAGTCCTGCAGACTTGTTCACTGGTATGTCAAGGATCAGAAAGTTGTCTGAGTTTTGGAAGGTGGTAGGCAAAGATGTATGATCAATATAAGATGTGGTGGACAGGGAGATGGTTAATTTCCATCTTTATGGAAATTAACATCACAAAATTAAAACATATGATCAAACATACTGAGAACAAGCACTTTCAAAGTCTGTAACCTCAATGTGATTTGGTTTTGCTGCTTTTCTTCTACTTGATTATAAAGGGATAATTTTTAACATAGCACGTACAATCTGACAGCTGTAATACCAAAAGATGAAAACAATTTGGAGGTCAGGCTCTCCACTGCATAGAGTGGAGAGGAAAACTAAAGAAAACAGCCTCAGCTGGCTGCAGTTACTATACTTCATGTTAATGCAGGCGTTCATGGTATTTCTGCAGTACTGTTAAGAAGGTATACCATAGGGAAAAAGAGGTTGTTTAAAAAAAGGTGACCACCAGAGTACCACTGATACTTCACCACTCATATGATGGAAGAAGCATACTTCAGCCTTCTGCATGAGATGAAAGTTGCCGAGGTATTAACTGACCAGTAGAAAGTCACTTAGGTCATTGTAAGCTTTGCAATACCTATGCAAGAGACTGGTTTCTGCAATTCCTTGGTCACATGGAAATCTTTGCAGAAGTAAACTTGAAAGGGATTTAAAAAAAAAAGATAGTAGAAAATGCAGAAGCAAAAAACTTGTCTTGGGAGAACACTGCTTTATAAATTTCTTCCAATGTTTTGCTGTTATTCAATGTACTTCAAATTTTTGATGCTATGACAATTTCAGGTGCAGTATTTTTCCCTATTCTTTCTTTCCTGAACATTAAGCAGCATAGACCATTTCAGTGTTTATACTATCCACAATCAGATACAGCTCCACTAGCAATAGAGTTCAATTAAGACATAGATCCCACATTAGTAATACCCAACACAAAGAAAAACACCCTTCTTATCAGAAAGCTTGTCATTAATTTTTTTTTTTTTTTTGTCAATTCCTAAACTTATAACAGTTGTTTGTGGTTTTAATCCCTCTGAAAAGCAATTTCATTGCCTAGGTCACCTAAAAAAGACTCTCCTCACTTTTCAGTTACCAGTTTCAGTCTGCTTGTTCCAGCACCTGGTGCTTTTGAGAAAATACGAGCAAGCATTATAAAGTCAGCCTTTGGCTGTAGAAACTGAGAGAATCTTTGAGACTGCCTCGATCAAGTACCACCAACCATTCTGAAGAACAAGGTGTAATTTGTTTAAGGTAAAACCTTACACAGGAATTCCATGAGACCTACTAAGCAAGTGGCAAATCCAAAGTTAAATTCAAAATATAAGGTTAAGGCAAAGCTTAACCAACAGACTGTAAGAATACATTCTTTAAAAATATTGGTTGGTAGGTCATTTCCCAAGTTCTACTGCTTAACTTAAAAAAAAAAAATTGCTAATTGTCAGGATTTCTGCCACAGTGTGAAGATCTGAAAAGCAGTAGGGGGAAGGGAAAAAGGTATTTCTTTACAATTTACTACCAGTCATCCAATTTCAAGAGTCATAAGGCACAAGCTGTGTAAGCCATGTATGACACCTGACTAGGTAAAAGGGTGCAGAAATGGTCTCTGCTGATAAGGTCCTGGAAAATATAGAAGCTGCAAAGTTTGGGGTTTTTTCCTTTTATAATATATCTTCTGTATCCTCTTAACATGTTTTACCTACTTGCTCTTCAAGCTAGGAACTTTAAAAGCTAAGACATTATACTATACAGGTAACTTTAAGTACAGAGAAGAGTAATGTGATTACTATTAATACTAAGGTCTGGTCTTGTACTATCTACCTCAGTGGTTTAATATATTCAGTTGGATACACAAATCCTTATAAGAAAAAAACAATTTTCAAAACACCAAGACATGTCCTCCATAGTTTCAGAAGACAAGACTGCAGTCTGACATCATACTGAAATAATCTAATATTCTGTAAGGCTATTTTTTAGAAATCGGAAAGAAACATTTTTTGTTAAGAGTCACAGCTCAACTGCCTGCCAGTTGCCTTCTTTTTTTTTTCCCCTGGCTGGTAATCAAGTTGTTTTTCAAATCATACATTTGTCAGTTCTCTTTGTATTATATATAGACACACACTCAGACAGATAACACAAGCAGGATTAATGCTATGAAGTCCATTGTAAAACTTTCTGGCCAGTAACAGTTCCCCAGTAACAGTACCTGAACTAACACGTACTTCAGTTTAGGCAAATTAAAGCTGTAGTTACAGGCATGGCTGGACAAGCAATATAAAAATGAAGTTTAAGAGAAGAAACCTTGTAAGACAGAAAATCATTAGAGTATTTCAGATTCCGTTAGTGTCTTTCTCAGTTAAACTCTTGCACATGACAATCTATTTGGCAACATGATTTAAAACAAACAAATGCAAACTCCTACATTTTCCACCTCAAACACAAAATAAGCAAAGGGGGAAATAATAGTCCAGAATTAACTCTTCAGTCAATATGCAATGACTGCATGCAACAGCACGATCACAGATTTTTAATCTACCTTTTAAGGACTGTCCTTTTCAGAGATGTAAATTAAACTACAGCATTAAGGAGAGTTCTTACCACGAAAAGTAAACAGAACTTGATAGAGAGGTTTTATTCATCAATTTTGAATAAAGCATTTTTCCTTACTTTTCCAGTTCTAAAGAGTCAGAAGATCATGGCCATACACATCAACTATTTCTCACTGCACATCAACTATTTCTCACTACAACCCAAGAGTTCTGAATAAACCAGTTTAATAAGCTACTATAATTTTAATAATTTTCAAAACTACTTACTGCAGAGAAAGTATTAATGTTTAGGTAAATAAACTGACTAGAAGTAACTATGACATAATTTAGGATAGGTTGTGCCCTAACCACGCATGGTCACTTTAATAAGCTCCCATACTCTGAAAAGTGGTACTAACTTAATTCCACATTATCCACAAATGCTTGTACTAATGGTGTTTATGCTCCCCAAGTATTATACTGTCAAACTTTTGTAACTAAACTGCCAATTTTATAGTACAAGAAATGAGAAAATTCAGCTATAAATTTATACTTCATTGACTACCATAATTTCCTAGCTGACCTTGCTGTAATCACTACACGTATTTTTTTCAAGCTCAAGGAAATTTAGATGTAGCAGTCTTGAACACATGAAGCTGTACAACCATGTGACCAGTGTCCTGTCATATGAACCTGGTAAAAAAAGGCCACTGTGCAGAGTTATGGATGAGAGGTGACAAGCTGAACTACAGACACTTCTGTATCTTGAGTCTTCTAAGTTTACATCTTGGAAATAGAGAATTTTTGTTCGCTAAAGGAATATCAAAAAAATACACATTAGTGCCAAGACACCCGAAGCTCCTCCAAAAGTTCTAGCTATCTCCTGTAACTTCTTATTAGATCTGTCTATTTAGCAAAATTTGAGATAATCCATGAGATCTGCTGTCTAAGGCTCTCTGTAGCGGACTGTGATAGATCCAGAAAGTAACAGGAAAAGCAAGAAGCACATGCAAGATCTGCAAGAGATCTTACAGCTACTATCTTACATATGTACAAAAATAGAAATTATTAGGTAGCCAGAAGTTTATGAACATTATTCAGATTACATTACAGCATATAAGAGCCCTATAAATAACATACAGGGGAGGGCCACTGATGAAAAACCCACTTCCCTCACCATTAATGCCTAGAGAGAAAGGATTTATGCAGAACCTCTCTCCCAGACAGCTGTCCATTAAACAGAATGAGAATTTTAACTTCAATGTTTTACTGAAAAAAAATGTCATTTTGTCAAAGTGGACATAGCTTAGAAAATGCTTCCATTTAAACAGACTTCATTTTAAAATAACAGAACAAAGGTGTTTCAGCTTTATACTATTACAACATTTCTAAAATAAAACACTTCGGTTAGGTTCTAATTGCGGGTCCAGTACACTTTGATTTGACTATTTTTCCCCACAAATATCAGTATGTTGTTTTCAAATGCCAATCTAAGTATTTTTACTGACATAACTTTTCCAGAAATTTGATCAGAGATGTCATGCATTGTTTTTATTTTGCTTTGGAGTAGAGTGTCATTGAAAACCACACAACATACCACATAGAGAGAAAGTTCAATTAGTTCACCTTAGTGCTAAAACTAAATACAAGTAAGCAAACAACACAACATATTCATATATGCTAATCTGTATTACCCCAAAAGCCAAGGAAGAAATGCATTTGAAAGAAAAGATCCATGCAGTGTTATTGTTCTATTATACCGAAATCTGTAAGATGTTAACATCTTACAATCAGCCAAAACATTTCTCAGTATCTATTTTAGTAACATACTTTAAAAGTCAGTATTCCTAAACCATGTATAAATGCTTTTGATCAGCCACTGCATTACTGTAAAACAAAGTATGAAATTATTACACATCAACACACACATCCCCTCAGAAATCAAGTTTTCTCCTACAAACCTACCCAACTTGCCCAAGCCAAAATACCTATGTTCGTATTTTGCAGCGTAAGGAAGGGACTAAAGCCTTTCCATCTTGGTCACATGACACACTTGCAAAGCTCCCATTTGCTAATCTGGTATAACACACAAACTGGAGAAAGGCAGACCAGAAAAAGCCCCATTCATGCTTTTGATGCCCAACCATCTCTTTTGTCAGTGCTCCAAAGTAAAACACACCAAGAAAGGGTTTTATTTTCTCCCACCCCCACAGCAGTCTTTCACGATGCAGCTTCTTCAATGGCTTATGAGAGTTAGTGATTAAACAGCCAATTTCAAAACTGGGGAAGGGTGGGAAGAGAGAGAGATGAGCAGGCCTTTACTAATGAAAAAGAATTACACTTTCAAAAAAAGTAGGATATTTAAAGTAATGTCACAGAAATGCAGAAATCTAAGTCTCAGTATAAAGCAGCTTGTTTTGGTTTACTTACGCCTGTTTCCAACTTCAGTTACTGAAGTATTCACGTGGCCTTTCCAGAAAGTGTATTTTAATTACGTCACATATACAAGCTCTTGCTTACAAAAGCAAGGTGATAACAAGGTTCACAAATAAAAAACATGGCAAAACCCCTACAGAGTAAAAGAAAAAAGCGCTCTTAAAATTAATTCTTCAGAGAAATGACTGGTAAAGCCTCAGAGAGGATAAACGCACTGCTACTACTTCTCTACTCAATGTATGACGAATATTTTTTCATCATTTCTATAAGTCACACCTTCCAATATGAGAAAGTTGGTCATTAATTAATGACTGAAATGGCAAAACCTGCATTTTCTCATTTGTGAACTTTATTTCCATGAGTTGCAGATCCCCTTTCATTGATGGAAAAAATTCATATGCATCCTATAAATACATCTCTCAATTCTAAGAGGAGATGCTAAAATAAAAGAGAAGCATGTCTTAGGCCAGGGACACAGTTCCAAGTTACTGACTGAACTGCCAAGTTGACCATGGACGTGTAGAGAAAGCCCAAGAACTACCCCATGACGGTTAGATCAGTCCTCACAGGATCACGCCAAGACGATCTACACTGCATCCTTCCATCCTTGCCTGTGTCCAGCCCACAGGTGTTCTACTTATCTATGTACTTTATTCTCCAGGCACTTCACTCCAAATGATGACTATCATCTTTTCTTAAAGATCTAAAACTCACTACTATGGAAGAGAGGGCTAATTATAGCCCTCAATTTCTCTGAGGCTTTCATACAAAGCTTTCTCCTACAAAAGTCAGACAGCACTATTGTCCCAGCTGTTGCTAAGGCAAAGAGGAACTATGGACCTTACGCTACAGATACATGAGGAACCACAACTGGCCATGCAGATAAATGAAATTAATAAATAAACTGAAGATTAGATTACTCAGTCATGCTTAATTTTTTTAACAGAATTTAGACAATTGCATGTTGAGCACATTATTTTCATAACTCCTTGAACTGCAACAATTTGCGATGAATTACTCTTTTTTTTCTAGCAGGGGGATGGTCTTTAAAATGCAGGTGAGTTATATTTGAAGTGCCACAAAGAATTTTACTCATGTTGAAAAAACATACGAACCCCCATGAAATTGGATTATCATCACTGTATCTTAATTACTTAAAAAATAAACATTAAAAAATATCCTAAAATAACTGTGACATGTATTTCAGGTCACCCTGTTACACGAAAAACACAGTTATTGCTGTTTGCCTAACGTACAAAGTGAGATGTAAACCACAGCACTGCTGTAAGCATGTATTTGTAGGGCAGTGCCTTTGAGGGAAAACCAACACTGATCTCTGCAGCCTTCCCTGAGATGCAGGTGGTAGCACCCACCTTTTAGAGAGGTAGCTCCATCTTTCTAGTGTGAAACATCAAGATTATTTCACAAGTCACATGCTCATTTCAGAGAAGACACTCAGTTCTCTCCAGCTCTGCTATTGTAGAAGGAATAGAATCAATTTGCTTTTTTTTCCAAACTGGAAATTGTCACAAAGGAGACCCAGAGGCTACATATATTTATGGGAATATTCTGGCAGTACAGAAGCATTGAAAATGAAGCATGATACCCTTCTAGTTTCATTCACACACCATTTGAACAGAAACCAGAAGCAACTGAAATGGATCAGGCCTCAAGTACCTTCAACTTGCGTCAAGACTGACACATACTCTAAAGCAGCAATCAGGAGTAGCTAGTTCTCAGTCTTTTACACTGGATGACAAGGCACCTATACAGGTAGGGACACTGTCCCTTCCTAATGCTTTGTCCAGGTCATCAAACTACTGAGTTTCTGTCCTGGTTTTGAGTAATGTAATTGCTAACTTACCACCAACCTCTGTGATTAAAACATACAACTGAAAGGTGAGGAGCTAAGTAGCAGCAAGGAAAAGATCTGTTCCTGTCGCAACAGGCTGTTTACCTTCACAAAAAAATAACTTAAACTCTTCACATTAAACTCACAGGACACGATGCAGGGACACATCTCAATTCATAATCCTTTTTCTCTTTAATGGTTGCCATGGGATACCATAAATTAGAGCTTGCAGAACCACAAGTGGCCTTCCGAGGCCACATGTTTGACATTATTGTGTGCATACTCCGGCACACATGATAATATTTATGTCTGAGACACAGATTTATACTGACAGTAGTATTCTGTACAGTACTAATCTGCTATCTCACATAATTCAATATTAATTTACATTTGTGTTTTCCACGTTCCATATTACAAGGAACTTGAGCTCCCACCACTCTTAATTATTCCTACTGTTTACTCACAGCAAACATCCTCTTCTACATCTCCTAAGATACTGTCTGTCAAGTAGGTATTTCTGAAACACTGTAAGGCAAATTTTCAGCCATGACTATGTGCTTTTCAGTGGTCAAGTATCTGAGTTATTACCCAATCACACATATAAGCCTTTTACACAGGTGATTATAAATAATCTTTCAAGTTATTTGAAGTTAATTAACATGTATGTTAACATACCACTGATGAGCATGTTAGTAAGCTACAAATGTTGAATTTATTAAACTATGTTCAGAGTTCAGAAAGTTATTGCAAAGAAATCACAACAAGCAGAAGCCTACCACTACATCTTAGCAATTATCTCTCCAAGCCACAACCCACACCCACCCCATACCCCCAAAATACAAACATCTTTAACTCAAAGATTCATAAAATGCTTAACAATTACTGTGACAAAACCCAAATTACCCACAGAACAGTTCTAAGTCACTATGGCAGAATCATTAAAGCTACTGAGCTACTGTTGGTCTTAATGGGGTAAATCTAATCCACAAAATGGTTATGTTTTATTTTTAAATAAAAAAAGCTTCTTAAATAGTCTTGTGTACACCAAGACTATTTACTACTACAATCATTAAGTGAATAAATATTTTACCGTATTACAATACCATATAGTTTAGGGACTAAGCTATTTAAAGTCTAACTGAAATTCTAACTTATTTCAGGAAGCAAATAGGTTGATATCTATCAATTTCAAGTAATAACAACTGTGTAAACCCATTGAAGGCAACCCATTCACAGAACTAGATTTTTACAGCATTATTTGACACACAACCCCAGTAACGAACCTGTATGTAATTTGATTTACAGAATATTTATTCATCACATTCACACACATGAAGCTAAACTAATTCTTTCTATCAAGGTGAATGTCATTTTGCTAATAAAACCTCAAAGTCCTGTACAGAAAATTCAATGTCTTTGGAAACTAATGCTATTTCTACACGATCACCTTTAAAACTAAGGACAGCTAGTTTTTGTTTGTTTTTATTACAGAACAGCATAAGCATGTAAGCATCATCACAGAATGGATGAGGTTTTTCTGCTTGTTTAAAATAGTTATCTGCTTATATCTGTAACAAGCTTTATGATATCTTCTAACAGGATTTCAAAATTAGTTCTACACTGAGATATTCCACCCATTTTTACTGTGCTTTCCAAAACAAATCGCATGTTCAAATTCACACCTGTATCAGCAATCAGGTGCAGGTAGGAGGCCTTCAACACTTTTGTTTCAGACAAATAACGTTCTCTCCCAAAATGCCCATAGGGTTACATGGAGCATCAGCCCCATTTGGGCAAGTTGACTAGCCCAGGCTCTCAAGTTACTGTCCATCCGCTGACTTTCAATAATTGTGCATATACACTAAGCCCATGAGAAATGCAAACTAATTCAACCTTCCTTAGCCAGCAATGAAACAGGGTTAAATTAAATCAAGTTACGTGCAATGGCCACAGGCTACATGTACACAATTGAACATTCACTGTAGCTGAGCATGCACTAGCTTCAAATTATCAAGACTTAACAAGCTGTGTTGAATCCTCACAAGTCCACCTACAGAGCTGTTCATAAGACTTTATTGGCTAATTATTTATCAAGATGTGATTAAGAATTTGCTTAATCCCATGACATCGTATGTCTACTTTGAGAGTAGAAAAAGGACTTGTCAGGAATAAACACAAACATTAACAGAAAAACAGCAAATTCCTTTTCTGAAGTCTACTAATTCAATACAATCATTTAACATGGTACTAAATTAAATAAGTAGCTTTCATTATTCTTTCTCCAGGTTGTAGGCTAAGATTGCAGTGTGATGTGAAAACTGAGAATGTTTACCTTCCAGCATTATGATGGCTTGTTCATGTACTGATATTTACAAAATTACAGACAAAACATGTTGTAAACCATACCATTTTTTACTGCAATTCCTCAACTATTTTAATATTATTTTCCATGGTAAAAATGCATTATTTATTTCTGTAAATAACGTGACTAAACTTTACATCATGCTGGACAGAACCAGAGGGAATTACTCGAGTGAGTACCTACACCAAGCCATAACTCTAAATAATCTTTTATAATAGTGACCCTGGAGTGCACAGTGTGTTCCTACAACTCTCTGAGCCATTAGTCAACCAAATTATCACCAGGGAAGTTCAGCTACAGCTTTGCTTCAGTTTATGTCAGAAGTGCCACCAGTTTTGCAGAACTAAACAGCTCAGCACCTGTTGTATACCTAAGCCTGGGCAAGAACTTCAGAGTAGAAAAGTCTAGCCCTACACATGCTCTGAACATGCCTAACACACAAAACTGATTACTTTGCACCGTGTAATATCCACTGTCCCCAACCCTTCACTCAAAATCTGGGCAGGACAGAGGAAGATCACATGCTCAGGATATCAGACACACAGATTTTAAAGTCCTCTTCAGTAGCAGGAGGTTCAAACACGCATTTGTCACTATCCATTAAAGTCTTCGACTAGCTCTAAGTTTTTATGAGGTAGCAAGCATTCCCTTCTCCTCTTGCTGAAGGAGTACTACATCACAGTGCAAATAATTACAAAAGGGAAATAGCCTGGAAGAGAGAATATGATTATCAAATAAATTGATTTAAACGTTCATTCATGAGGTAAAAATCTCTCCAATGTTTTCTATCGACTAACTAATATGGATCCCCTACTCAGCACCACAGGAGTTATGAGTTCCATTCTGCATGCTCACAGATATCAAACTTTTGGTGGACACTCAAGAGCTGACCTGATCAACAGCAGTATAACAAAGTCCCTCGCTGATCTCCTTCTTATGATGTAGAAATTAGGATTAAAAACTTTACTTACTGCCCTGTGGCATCTGGTTTACAAGGCAATGCTTAAAAAGATATTACACTAAATGCATTTCAGTATGTTAAAATTTATATCATTAAAAATGTTGAATATCTGACTTCAAGTAAACCTCTAACACAGAACACAACACAGAAAAGTTGACATCAACAAATACTCAAACATTACTTCCTTGTTATCAACTCAAAGCTTTCCAGACTTCTAGAAGGAAATCCCACACCCTCAGGCTGAAAGATCGCATTTTCAAAGTCAGTCTAAAGTTAATAAATGCCCCTTGCACTCAAGAATTCTGACACAGTCCTTGGATTATACAATAGTGTAGCATTCCCCTCCTACTCCCGGGCCCAATCTTCATTCAGCTTACAGGAGGGATCTGCTCTGGAAATGAATCAGAGGCTATTCATAAGGCTGTAAGGTCTGTTGTATACATGACTCTCAAACTTCAAGTAAAAATGACAGAGAAGTACGAAAAGAAAGATGCTGCAGATCAGATAGCAGGAAACAGAAAAAGGCCATTCTTGGGAATCTCATTCTATTTCTATTACGAATGGTAAATATTTCTATGTTCCTTTTTTCCTGAATGCTCCGAAACCTAATTTGAAGAAGCACTTATTAGTCATATTTGTAACCAAAATCTTTTCTAATATTATCACACATGTAATGACGCAAAAAAAATTCAAATTAATTTAAAATTCAGGTCCTACAGTTACTCCAGTTAGACTTCCAAAATTAAAGACCAACCTTTGCATCTCAGTTCCCAACCTGCGTGATTACATCCTTTCCTCAAAAAAACATTTAAAAAAATAAGTATTTGTGAAGCATTCCGAGACTACAATACATGTCACAGAAAAGCCTGTGAGGAAATTAAGAATTCTATCTCTGGAGCGGAGCTTAATGACATGAAGTGATTAAGGCAAAGTACTACACACTGAACACCAAAGACAAATCAAAATACTTAACCATACAAGACAGGACTGGAAGTAATCTCAACTGTCTATCCCTTTCCCCAAGGCAATTCTGCCTTGGGAAAATACATAAAACCAATCCTAGGAGACATTAATGTAACCTGTTGGGTTTATTAAAAAAAAAAACCAAACAAAAAAAATCTACCACATACAACCACCCTCCATTAAGGAGTCTACATTCATTCCACAGAGAATGAAAAATTTCAAACAGGCATCCTGTTGAAAGTAAAAAAAATGCAATGACAGACTTAAAGACTACCACAGTGCATTCAGAGAGATGCCAAATGCAGACTACACAGGTAATCTGAACTACAGAATTCCCTATCGTTTGCTCTTACAAGAGTTACTATGTGAATTCCTCAGATATTAAAAAAAAAAAAAAAGGGCAATTCAAACAATGAATTCCTGTGTGTGAAATAATGCTTCTTTTCCCAGCCAATTCTTATTTTGTACTTCTGGCTTCTCAAGCAATTTGTTCTTCTTCCCCTCTCTGGCCTCTCTCAGTACATACGCCCAACGCGTTCCCATCCCTGAACTGCTTCCCTTGACGGTACACCAAATTCCAAAGTACCCTCCTATCTTGGCTTCTTGCTAAGGCAGTTTCACAGCCTTTCCTATACCTTTACTAAGGACACTTGAATCTGCCCCACCAGCTCCTTTATCCAGTCCTCAAAGTTCAGTCACTGGTTCCTTAGGAACTCCAAGCTCCTACCCTCCTCCCAGTTCCTGGCCTTCAAACTCCCACTCCCTCCCATTCCTGTGTATGCCTGTGTCCAGTCCACCACTCTTCTCCGGGTGTTCACCCTTCCAGCCACCTGCAACCTCAGTTCTTGTCTTTTCCACATTCAAATGAATCAGCACTGTGGATAAGCTGGGAATGGACACCAGAAAACTAAGAGTTCATATAACATCTCAGGACTTACCAGGAAAGTCCTGCTGTGCATACAAAATTTTTCAACTTTAATGCCCACAATCAGGGAATTCAGCTAACTTTTCATGACACTAAATAACTTGCTCTTTTTTTGTTTGGTTGGTTTTTTGTTTTGGTTTTGAATGGCAACAAAATTCACCTCCCTAATGCAAAATGTCACCACACTCTAAAATTCTGAATTCCTTTTCCAAAGAATGGAGGTGTTCCAATTCCTTGAAGGAAAAGTCAGAAATCATTTTTTAACATATTTTTCTCTAGGATGACCCTTAGGATCCAGTGAATTATTTTGGCTTAAAGCTTTATTAAAATAATCAGTCAATGAAGGGCAGTCACCCAGCATTGAAGATCTCAGCCCAAATGACTGAAGTTTAGCAAAGTCAGAAGAAAAATCAGTGCCTTTAAATAGTGTCAGGACACCTAGAGGAGTCACTACCAGTCCTACCTATACAAAAAAAGCAGGGAGCAACATGCATTCCTAAAGTTGACTAGTAACTGTTAAGCAATGTTTCATCAATTCCTGGTAACTGCCATATTTTAAGAGGATACACTGAAGTCTTTCTATGTTACAGGTTATGCCTCAAAATGAGTTTTTAAGGAAACTACCAGGAAGAACCAACCATTACTGAGCATGCTAGTAAAAGAAAATCCATTTCCCATTATTTGAAAAAAAAAAAAAAGAAAAGAAAAGAACAAAAGGAAAATCTAGCATCCATGTAGTAAAATGCAATTGTATCTCCTTAGTTTTAACTAGAAATTTAACATACAGATCATCATGCAGATTTTTAATTTTTCCTTCAGGTGAAAACAAGAAAAAAAAAAGAGAAAAAATTGGACTTAAACTGATTTTAGATCTCCACAAAGCACTCCCCATGAGTTCTCACCACAGTGTTTACTGAAATTTTCTCAGATTTCAGACTACAGAAAACAGATTCCAGAATATTTTTCTACAGGCACTAAAGTAGCTGCTGCATGTAGCACCTAATGAGGACTGTAAATTTCCCACCCTGCCTCATCCTTAATAACCAGTAAGCTTTCTCTGTTTCTTCAGTGATGCAACATATCTGTATGGAAAGTAACATGCAAGAAAGGGAGAAGCCTCTATTAAAACCTAAGGCTTGAAAACAAAATCTCAGAGACAAAGTATTTGTAACTTCATCCTTTATTAGTACCTAGTCAACACAGCGCAACCCCTATTTCTCATCTGTGAGCTAACAGTCTTTATCACAGACACATGTCTATATTCAAAAAGCTTGAGAAATTACATTGTATTAAAAAAAAAAAAAGATAGAAAGGGTTAGTACTATGAAACCATGTATTGAAGTATTAAGAAATATCAGAATTATGGTTGCTTACACCTACAGTTTAGTCCTTTGTGCTTTATGAGAGTCATGCATAAAATGATCATATACTGGTTTTTTGGTATTCACAGGGTCTCAGCCTCATATATGGTACAACATAACAAATCAAAGTAACAGAGTAAAAGGAGGTGCCTTCTGTTGGACACTACACTTTTTTACTAAGGAATATGAATAAAAGACTCTCAAGGAATCCAATTGATTAAAGTCTCCCATCCAAAAAATCTCTTGTTGGAAACTGCCATTTATAAAAATCAACTCTTCTTTAACAAAAACAAACAAACAAAAACCCCAACCCACACACAAACAAAACCCACAACAATGAATCAAACTTATTTCCACTGAAACTTCCATCACAAGTAAAGATAAGAAGAAAAAAGGGAAAAAAAGAAAAGGCTGAGTGCTACTTATCTGCTTGTTCCCTAATAACTCACAGGCTCTGGGCCATGCCTAGAGCTTATGAGATGAAAAGCCGTAAGGCGAGAAAAAAGCTCAAGAATTTATTTGCCCAATGCAGATCAGGCATTTCGGCCTGGACTTCCTGCATCCCAAAAGCAGTGTTCCTGCTAGGAACGCACTTACTACACCTCCGGACGGCCTTGCTTTCCCGACACAGCAGTGCAGCAGCTGGACAACGGGCGGACGTGGCCGTGGAATGGTCAGACCACTAGGCTGGCAGAGGTTTCCCTTCTACCAGTTCAGCCAGCTGCAACAATTGCCACTTCAAGAGGCAGTTTTATCCCTAACAGCCATAACCAATGCTGACAATACCCTCCACGGTTGCCAGTGCCTGCTGGAAGTTAACGAAGTACCAGTTTGAGGCAGGCAAGACATTTAATTTCTTGTGGGATTTGGGTTATTACCTAGTTGTTGTCTACGTTCTTCCTAATCAACTTTAAGAGATTTTAGTTTCTTCACAATATGGACAGTGATTATTTTTAATTTTTCAGAAGAGGAAAGCTATTCTTTTCCAGCTGTTGGCATGATCAAGACAGTTGAAACAATAAATGTTTAAGGCCATCAGCAAAACCCCATTCTGTACTTCTTAAGGATGCAGCGTGAGAAACAATGAGTCAGGCATGTTGTAATGCAGTACACTCAGAACCACAAATAAAGTCAAAGAAAGGAATGCTATAAACTTACTAAATGGCATAAAGAAACCCTAAACATCTTAAAAATAAAGCTTGTCAAATTTCAGAAGATTTATAAGCACTTTTTAAAAATCACTATTTTGAGTCAGTTTCAGTCTTTCATCAGTAAAAGGGAAATATTTTACAGATTTAGAAATTAAAAAAAGAGTTCTCTAATGTTTGCGAAGTACCAATAGTTATTTTGAGATAATTCTTACAAATTAACAGATGAAAACACTTCAGCATCCATGACAGATTTAGATGTATGCACCAGGTAACAAGGCAGCAGGCTGCACACTGAATGAAAAGAAAAACAAATACATCACCTAGGTTATAACAGTATACCAGTCAGCTGGCATTTCCCATGCTCTGGGGCTCCACGGGTAAGGTGGAAGACAATAAAGCAGTTACAGGTCCAGCATATGGAGAAGGGGGCTGGATTATGTCTGCTCCTATAATCTTAGCCTGCTGTTTCCTTATCTGAGTTCCTTACTTTGCAGCCTAGTCTTTTTTGACACTTTTCCTCTAAAATGCATTGTGTCTAAACATACACACTGCTACAGAAAACCAAAGTGCGTCAATCTAACCACAGCAATGATCTGAAAAATTAAAATATCTACCCATGTAAAGAATTTTGAGATCTCCAACTGGAAAACCACTTAAAACCACCTGACACGAATGCAAAAGGCCATAAAAAATGAACTTTTCTAGACTTCTTCCTGACTTTAACATGAAAAATTGTCTTCAGTGTTTATGGTTTTAAGAAGTTATTTGTGTAAACCAAGAAGTACAGTATCAACAACCACGTTCAGTTTGACTGGAATTCCTTTTAGTTTCTACATACAGTTGGGTCAAAATCCTTTCTCCCCTCCCATTTGCTAGTGAGATTTTCCACACTGAACAGTAGGGACAGGAAGTGAGATGCAATCATACATAGGTCCTGCACAATCTCCTCAAACACAATTTCCTCACTCCTGGGGTGCGGCAGATGTCCATATAAAGCACTTCTCCCATACTACTTTGGGGGGCAGAATCAGCTACTAGGAAGTATGTTTGTAACGCTAAGAAAACAAAAGCACAAGTATAGATAAATTACACCGAAGGTTTTTAGAATACAAGCCTTTAACAGCTGTCATTTCAAAAGGACTTCCTTTTTTGATTATTAATAAGGATCATTATTGTACAGGGTTATAGCAACAATACTCAGGTGTTGCCAATTTCAAGCATTTCCTTGTAAGTACCTCTGTAGAACTGCATGTTCCTTACTGCTGATTTGAAATCAGAAGCTAACCTAACCTGTACTACTTCTAATAAAGGCATATGAAAAGCAAGATTGAAAATAAGCAGTAGCATATTGAAACAGCCTTTATTTTTTTTTTTTTTAAACATTTAACATTTCTAGTGACGCATTCTGTGACACTAAATAGCTATCCTAACACTGGATGACCCACCTCATACCTACCAGACACCAAATTCTAAAGTTATCACTACTTATATTTTTCCAACTAAGTATGCCCATAATTGCTGTCGAAGTGCCCACACATCTATGAATATTATACACTACTTTAAAATAATTTCTAGAAAGCATAAATTTCTGAGTTGGAAGATGTCATTTCTTTCTCAGGGCTAGATATTCAGAATAGAGGTATATTTTTTCCCCTTTCTAGTTACAGCCATCATCCACTAACTTTACATTGTGCAATATTTATGAAATGTTAATATAAACTCAATATTATGACTTTAACACCCTGTAATATAATGTACATAGAAATAAAAAAAATAGAAAGGAAGCAGTTTTATCTCAATGAAATTACTATCTATTGCCTTGATTCTGCAAGCAGAGTCATGTAAACATGAAGTCTCAAACATGCAGTAAGGTTACAGAGGGGTAGCCGTACTCTTATGTAGAATAGGGATTTGCAAAAGGTTTTACTGATATAATTTTGCTTCTCTGATCCTGTTCTGTTCCTCCTAAATCAAAATTCAAACATTTGAAATGTAAAAACCCAAATTATTTCACTGGTATGCTTGTTCTTATGTACTTCCTAAGTATTAAAACAGATTTAAAAGACAACAAATTACTTCAGGTAAAGATTTTTTTGTGGATACACCTTTAGATAAAACGTTTAAGGAGTTAAGAGTAAAAAAAAAGAAAAAAGAAATCAAATCTGTACACAGGAGACAAATTAAAAAAGTACAAGGTAGGCAAAAGTACAAAATAAAAGGTAGCAAGAAGAAAGTGTTTCCCCCTTTCACTTAAAGTAATTGTTACAACTAACACCTTGAGAGTAATTCATTTTGCATTTATGTAACATGAATAAAATAACTACATCCTCTTCACAGTGAACCAGTATAATCTCCTAACATTAGGGAAAAAGTAGTATCGAGTTGACATAGTCCTGCTTCTCACATACACAGACTCTCTCAAATGTCCTAAAAAGTACAGTCTAAACCTCAGATAAGTCATCTTCTAAATATTTCCACATAAAATATTTCTGTATTCTAAATATATTTTTTTTAAGATAAAGAAATCTGCAACTACATAAACTGTGATAAAGCAACTAATTCAGGATTAATCACATATGGCTTAAAAGAACAAAACAAAAAATTCATCACCAATAGACACCATCTTAAATTTCCCTCTATAAAACCTATTTTTTATACCAATAGAACACTTTGATTTTTTTTCCCCCTTCAATAAATAAATAAATAAATGATGCCATAAACACAACCCTAGCAAGATAAACTTGACAGGAACTACATAACTACAGTAGCTCATTTCCTGCTCATATCTGGTACATTTAAAGCAAGCCTCCTTAAACTTAACTACTGTTAGCTTAACAAACCCATTTTCTGTTAAAACGAGAGCCGTTCGAACAGACGAGGAAAGAAACGCTAGAGCCCATGTCGCTTCCTGATGATGAAAACTACCCAAGAACTACAACTACTTCTGCACAGTCCTTTCTTTCCTGTAAGGCAGAGTTAACACTCGGCCTCTACACATGTTCCGGACGGAAAGAAAACAGGGATTCCGCTGCTACACACTGAGACAGGGACAGTTAGAGACAACTAGTGGATCCCTCTGCGATTCACAAAGTTTAAAAATAAAAAGCTGTATTTTGAAAGTGTAAATGGTTCCTCTCCACGCACGCAGGCCTGAGGCCCTGTTGCAAACAGTGTCTAACAGGACCAGGCAGCACAAAGACAGGAATGGGAGATTAGTGGGAGGGAGGGAGGCCGGGATTGGGGCTCAGCAGGATCTTCAGCCTTTTTAAAATTCAAACTGCTCCCTGACCAATACAAATCACGGACACGCTACTGACTACTACACGGATTTACAGCATTAAAAACACGCCTTCTACGTGACAGCTATATTAACTTCACCCTTTTAAACATGTATCAGGGCACTCAGAGGTACGATAGCACAGTTTTACCGTAGTGCTCTAGAAACAATACACCAGAAAGTTACTCTATCAGATACATTAACCACTTACTATTTCAACGATCTGCCTGAACAAGTAAAAAACCTGCTGAAACAAATTATGTAACGTTGTTACTCGTTTGCCCTTTCCAAATTTCCTTTCCATACTAAAGATGAAAATTCCTATCTTAAAATTTCTCTCAACCGTGTGATTTCTGTAGGATTATTCTTCATTAGTTCACAAGGTGTCTTGTTTTTAATCTACCTCGATTTTTAGTAACATTCTCTACCACACATTAAGTCCGAGATTCACTTTACTGCAAATTAGCTACCATTTATTTATGGAGACCTGACACTTAATCAACAGTCATTTACAAAACACATTTGACCTGTTAAAATGACACCTAATTACATATTCAAACATCATGGACACAAACAGCCAATAACAACCTCAGGATCTCAAAGTGATATGCCCTGACAAGAAAGGATGACACTTTCTAAGCATTCCTCACTTTTTACTTCATTAAATTTATGTTCGATTCTCAGGTACTTTGGGTAAGGTCTCATCTTCACCTTGGTCCCCTAAATGTCATAAACACAGCGCTTTACACACCACCCCTCTCTCGTTTTCTGTTCATTAGAAGCCTAAAAGAGTATTTCTTCCGAATTCAGTAAATATTCCTGTAACGTATGCAGCAGGCAGACATGGAGATTGCGTGGAGTACCTGGTACAATATGCTCGCCTATCTGTATTTCATGGGTCTGCAGGTGTCCGTGTTGTGTCAATCACGCCACAAGCGCTAGTTTTACGCTATAAATATAGCAAGTGATTAACACACTAATCAATCGCTACATTATCTGGAGGTTAAACCCCCGCACCTAATAAATCCATACGCATTCCAACTTTGGAATGTTCAGAAGGCAGTCGGTGGGGAGAAGGCAGCAGCGGAGAGAGGCGGTATTTTTGTTCCCGAGTATTTACATTGTCTCTCTTCCCCTATTCCTCCACTCGCTCCTTCCCCACTTCAGAGGGCTGTCTGAGCCGGGACCTTCCTCCCTCGCCCCGGTGAAGTCGTAAATATGGCAAAGGATCAGCGCACATTTGCGGCTAATTGCATTGT
>NW_010231650.1:0-539 GCF_000690775.1 Eurypyga helias | reverse complement strand
GTTCTCTGCCTGCTTAGGCTGCTGAGGGAGCATTTCACGTTTATCCTATGTGCACCACAGCTCTTGCTCCAAGAACCTTTTGCTGTTGACACAGTCCAGATCTGAAGATGATCCCTCAGTCCGCAGGGGTCACACAGGGGCTGGATACCACAAACAAGTCCGCCTGGGAAGCACTGACCGACACCATCTAGCCAGGCAGCGAGCAGTCTGTGCTGGGAGCTTGTGGAAAGCCGTTTGCTTTTAAGCTCAGGTTGCGACGCAGCGCAGGAAACCATGTTTTGCAAGGGTGGCCTGTGGTTAAGTCACAAGCCACGTGTTCAGTCCTACCAACAACAAAACTCAGGTGTAGGCCCCACATGCACCTTTCCACTTCTCACGTAGCCAGTACCTTGACGCAAGGCCCCTTGATCTGTTCTGGGGCAGCTGCACAACTGGTGGTACTGAAAATAACAAAAATGGAGAACCTGACTTCAGGGAGGATAATAAAGCTTTAAAGCTTTGAGTTTATGAAAAGCACGTAGCTATGGTTGTGAGTGTAG
>NW_010231649.1:0-1020 GCF_000690775.1 Eurypyga helias | reverse complement strand
TCATGGGGGCGAATGAAAAGCCAACCTGCCATTGCAAGTAGCTTAAGCTATTGGTTGGCTACTTGACAGGTCTGCATTGTATACATTGCCCCTTTTCCCAAAATCTTTGGGCTAGGTCTTTAGTTCCTTTTACACCAAACCTCCACTCACTTGGCTGTACCTCAGGCCTGCGCAGGGTCTCACTGAGAAACATGGAGGCTTTTCCAGGGCTGAAGTGCAGCTTTACAAGGTTCTCTCAAATTCTAAAGGGCCAGAGACTGTTTGCACGCTCGGTTCACACATCCCAGCAAACGCCCTACAGGTAAATATATCTGACTGCACTTCAACAACAGCCCTTCTGCAATCCTCAAAGCAGTTTCCCTTTTGCTACCAGACGATTTTTGGCATAACTGAAAATTAATGCTTTTTGTTCCATATTGCTTAAGACAGGCTTGGAAAGCTCTAACATTCTGCGTGTCCCTTTAAGCAACCGCTGCAGTAATCGTTGGCCACAGTAGCAGCTACACCTCCCTCCGCACGGTAAGGCAGATTTCCACTCCCTGTACCATTCTGTTTAAATAAAAATGTACAACAGTGATCAAAACGGTTTGGCTTGTTAAGTAATCGGATCCTATTTATCGTGGGTCTTTAAGGAACTGCAAATTGTAAAGAAGGTTCCTTGAGACAGAAAGTCATTAGTTCTAATGGCTATTAGATATTTAAATGACTGCTTTTGAATCCATAAATAATTTCTTCTTTATACAACAGACAATCTTACGTGCTCACTGAAGCAATCTGATTACTCCATGAAAGGTTTTAGGAATTGAAGTCCATTGTGCTGCTCAGGCACAAATTGGTTATCCCAGAAGTTTTAACCCCTTAAAGCCGCAGAGAGAACAGTTATTTCTCTATTCCACCTGAGGCTGTACTGGAGAGGAGAAAGGTCTGTCTTCTCACACCATCTTCTTGACTCCCCATGACGCTTCTCCTGGGATATCGCTTGTGCCTGTGACCGCGCCGCTGCCAGCAAGCTTCCCAGGG
>NW_010231648.1:46658-53648 GCF_000690775.1 Eurypyga helias | reverse complement strand
ATTCTATGATTCTATGAAGCAGTTGCTTAGGACAAACCTGATTTGTGGCACAAAACACGTAGGCTGTCCTTGGAGAAAGCTAGCTAGTCAGCAACATTCAGGGCCTTAACCCAACCCCTTGAAGGCTCCGCGCCCAGAACACTGCAGCACAACAGAACCCTACATCACATACAGCAAGCTCCATCCCCAAGAGTAGCCACGCCGGGGTCTGTCCTCCACACCTATCCCAGGCCAACACGCCCCTAGCTGGATGCAAAGTGATAAAAGCACATTTTTAAAGTGCAGAGTATCCTGGCTGCCACTGAGACAGACAGACAGACACACATGCACACATCCCCACCTCTGCAGGCAGGCTGGACCGCTCCAGGCTTCAGATAATGGCTGGGTCTTCCAGAGGCTCTGTTCGCAAAAATTCTAAAGTTGTCACCTCAGGCTGGTATTTCAGTACCTTGGTACAGTTACTTGCCAAAACTTCTGTCCCTTAAGATTTTGTTAAAAAAATTTAACTTTTCTCTTTGTTCAAAAAAAAAAAAGTCCGCGTCTGATTATGCGGTAGTTTCTGCCATTTTAGCAATAGTTAACGTGAAAGGTTTTCATCTGTTTGAGGTTTTTCACTTTCCTGCACATTGCTTTTGTGATCCCTTTCATGTTAGGTTTTTCTATGCAGGCTATTTATAGGAATGCACCTGTGCTAAAGTGAAGGGACCATTTCAGCATTTTAAATAAATCTCTAGCACTTGGTTTGAAGCAGAAAGCTAGAAGGTTATCATTGCAAGTGGCATGATTATATGCAAATGAAGTGCAGTTTTATTTCCAAAGCCATGCATTCACTCCAACCTGTGTGTAAAGACACTCTCTAAGGCAGCCAGAACAAAGACAACCCTATCGACTGAGGTAGACCGTTATACATCAGAAGAAAGTAACTATCTAGCCACCGTTAGGCTCAAGCACCACAGCCTCTGTGCACACAAAGGAGGGTGAATTCCCATTCTCAGGGAAACAAGCCTCAGTGTTCTTCCCCCCTGGGAGCCAGCTGGGCTGGCAGCACATTGTGGTAACCCCACCTTGCTCTCTTTCTCTGCAGCATCAAAGACCCACCACTTATATTTTAAATACTAAATATACTCTGATAGCAAAGGCAGATAACCTACATGCAGGAAGAAACAAGCTACTGTTGATTGAACTTAACTCCATTATTGTTGTCTTCAGATGCCAGATTCAAGGATGGCAAATTCTCTTCTAGGCAGAGACCCCTTCTGCACTAGAATAAATATGGAAATTTGCTCAGTTTTCCTTTCCAAAGGAGAACAGACAAAGCCATGTTTATACACATAGACAGTTTTTTCAGCAGCATAAGACAAAGTGCTCTCTCCCAGAGGGTGGCTATCTTCCTAAAATAAAAAGCAGTTGGCCAGGACAGATTAGGAAAGTTGGAAACAAAGTGAAGTTCATAAAGTAAGCGTGCATGCGACCCACATGTACAACGTAATGATTGCTAATAAGTCACTGTGATATTGATGAACACACAAATATATACGCATATTTTTTTCATATACACACACATGGGGGGAGAGAGAGAGAGCGAGCACCACACAAAATTCCACCTTGATGCCTTTTGTCCAACTCATAATTTACCCCAAGATGGCACTGTCGGGTAGCCTTTCCTCTACCAGCACCGGCAGCCACTCAAAACTATGACAAGTAAACGCAGGGAACCCTGTAAGCATTTTCTTAAACTTCCTTTTTTTTTTTTGTCTGTCTGACTGCCTCCTCCCGAGCACTCGCTATTTCTCAGCAGCACTCACTGCATCTCCATGTTAAGTCACTCAGGGATTCAGGTTGGGACTTCGGTGCCCTGGGATCTGTCAGGACGCTCATAGCAGCAGCAGCAAGGTTGACAGCAATTCTCATACCCTCAGATCTCAGCGCCAAGACACAGGGACACCGGCTGGAGAGTCTGCACTGACTGACAAGTACACCCTGCCAGCACACTTGGTCTGGGATGGAGCAACGCATGCTATAGCCCGCAGAAACCTCAAGAAAAGCCAAGCTAAGCAAACACGAGAGCCATGGGCATGCTAGCTGCCACTGTCCAGGCCACACAATACCACTACGAGAAACAATCCCCAACTGAGACCTCAAATAGCCTTGTCCCTGGGACAGCAACATTCATTTTGGACATACTGTGAGGTGCCGGAGCTGGTCCCACTTCTCTGCAATCCTTTGGGGCATGCTTTGAGACATGCCTTATTGATGCCCAGGTGAGTACACACTGGTCTGAAAACAACAAAAAGGTAGTGGTAACTCAGCAAAACATAAGCTAAAATGGGAAAGACCCAGAATGCAAAGACGACATTTATTAATAAACAGGGCTCATCTCAGATCCGGAAAATGTTATTTGTAGGCCAGTCTGTGATTTTCATTTGACTCTAATCCACTGCAGTTATAAGCTTGCGTATGTATAGTTTCCTTTCCAGAAATGCCAGTCCCTACACTGAGGAGAGATGGATGAGGAAAAGTTAAAAGGAAATGGAAAAAATGCAGTTTCCACTCAAGTCAGCTCTGTTTCAGTACAAGCCATTCGACAGAAATGGGTCTTCCAGAAAGTCATAGCATTGGGAGTTGCAAAAGCCCTGCAGATGAGGCAGCTCCTACCCTTTCATGCAGGGCGGTCTGCGGGAAGGTACAGGAATGACTGTGCAAGGCACAAGCATGCAGTGCAGCTGCTGCTGCTTTCCTGCACTGGTGTCCCTCTGCGCCAGACCGTAGTGACGGCTGTTGACTTCCACCACTCCAGACGGACAATGGTGATGGTCCAGTCAACAGACCGTAGGTAATACTCTGTATAATGCAAATGCAAAGCAAATAATTTTTGTTACGTGTCTCGTTACCAAATGCAACGTAAAGGCTGAGAAGAACATGTTATCCTATGGAAAAAAAAAATTCTAGTTAGACCATTTATCAGCGTATTATGTTATATGGTGTAGATAGGCAAGCATTACATGACTCTGATCTGGCCACTGCCTTTGACAGGAAAAAGACTAGCGTGCAACAACCACACACTGCAGTATGGTCTTACAGCCCACGGGAGCCTGAGTACTCAGGGTGCCTTGTTAGGGAGCCATGTGCCTCCCCTGCTCAGGTCCCAGGTTTGTTTGCTGTTAACCATTAGTTCCTTTTACTGTATGACTGTGAAATTTGCTGGTGGTTTCACCTGAAACCTTAGTTTTGTGCACACCTACCATTCCTCTGGTAGTGTCATTGCTCAGTGAGCTCACCATCTTCTTTAGCCAAAACCTTTTCCCTGTTTTAAGAGATCAACACAGCAGCCTCACTTTTTTCCCTTTCCAGGGGGCCTCCTCAAAAGATACAGTCCATGGAATGGCATGCACTTTGGTGGATGGCAAATGCTGTGGGCTGTGCTGCACCAGCACCAGCTCAGCTATGCTGGGCAACCACAAGCCCTCTCGACTGGCAGCTGGCACAGGTGGGCTGTGCTGGGGAATCCGCAGAGCAGACTGCAAAGCACATTCGTGCAGGAAGCTCCCCGTCTATTCTTACGCAGTTTCACTAAAGCTGAGCTCGCAGCTCAACTGGCTGCTCCTTCCTACAAATACTCAGGAAAAGTTGGCATCTGTCAGTACGCCCACAACCAGAATTGCTTTTGGCCAGGCGCCGGCTGTTCTGTCCCTACCCCAGAGGAGGGATGGTCTGGCCATGAAACACCATGTCTAACTGGCCTTTTCGTCTCTGGAAGACCAAATTAAACTACGGTGAATTAGGTAATTTCAGCTCAGCTGTAGATTGTGGGTCTCTCAAGTTAGGGAGGAGATGCTACCCTGCACGCTTGGTGTCCCGTTGGTGAATTTCTGACTCAGACACAGCTGAAGATATTCTGTACTTTAAAGTATTACTCCCACAGTTCTGGGCACTCAACCATACTAGCGTGAGACTGGCTGCTCACCAGACTGGCAGTTCCTTTCCTCTCAACACACAACCCTAAGAAACCTTTGTACGGTTTCTCAAATGCAGTCAGAAACAAATCCACACTCATAGCTGGCCCAACTCCAAGAACAACTGCACTTTCTGCGCTGTCCTGGGCTGCCTGTAAAGGTCTCTGCCTCATCTTGGAGATGTTGAGTGTGGCTGCTCCCCCTAAAATGCAGCAGTTGTCAGGTTTCCTGACTTCCAGTTTTGCATGCTTCGCACTTGCTCCCAAAAAGTGGCTACATGGGAAAAATGCAAACCCCTAGACATCCAAAGCTCCCAAATGTGCAAATAAGAGAGCCAACTGCAAGCCAGACTTTGATTGCTTATAGGGATGAGGAAAAGAGTACTGAGAAACCCAAAGAGCACTAGCATGAAGCGAAGAGCTTCCAGATAAAGAAAACACTGTATTCCAACTCAAGTACAAACAACATTTCCTAAGTCACAAATAAAAATTAAGTTTGTTCTTCAGTTTACCTTTTCTTTAGACAGAAAGAGCATCAAGGTACATCTTCGGGTAGGTGACGGTGTTATGAGCTCTTTCAAGGTACATCTTCGGGTAGGTGACAGTGTCATGAGCGCTTTGTGTAAGTCTCTGTTCCAGGCCCATGCTGCTTCTCAGCTGGACTTAGATGAAGTCCCCAGCAACTCCTCTCTTAAAAGGAGGTGGGCAATTCCTTTGGTGGTAGCAAGCTGTGGTAACCTGCTCAGAACAAGTTGTCTTGTTTTAAGACAAGATACCTTGTTCTGAGCAAAACCAAAGTTTTTGAAACTTTCGAACACGCACAGAAATATCAGAAACCAGTCACAGCACAAGACAGAAAATAACTTAGACTTAGGTCTGGGCTGATAAGCCTTCTATTTCCCTTCTACATCCAGCACATTTCACAAGGCCAAAGACCGACAGTTTTTCACTCACCTCCTAGCTCTCTATTGGGCAGTGTCTTTTCCTGACTCCTTTTGCTCTGGATGATTAAGTCTTGTTATCTGCAATAATATTTTATAGCTGTCTGGGAGAACAAGAAATCACACATGCCTTCAGAGTGTCACAGAAACACACTGGCCCCTACCTTTGAAATTGGAGACCCAATCTGAGACCCAACTTCTTCCATTCTAGTCATTAAGTACAAGCAAGCACCTATTTCAGACGTTTGTGAAAGCTGAACTGCAAAGCTGCTTTGACATACTTTCCACTAAAAAAGAAGAAGAGCAGAATTCATGGTGCTGTAATGCAAATAGATGTGGTTTTGCACTGTATGAACGTTTCCTCTGAAACAGATTTTTATTCCTTGAAAATGACAAGTGCTGCCTGCTGTTGCCTGACTTAGGAAGAGAAGCACTTATGGCACCTAGAAGATAAAAGATGGAAAAAGCTCACCAACCTCTACCAAAAAAAAAAAAAAAACCACACCAACCCAAAACCGACTCATCTTTGCCATGAGAGTTATAAATTTTTTGCTCATATACTTCCTTTTAATTACTCAGTTTGGTTTAGGCTCTTCCAGCCATTATTCATTTGCTACCTGGAAAGCAATGTTGGGAAAGGATAAGGTTGATAAGATTGTTGTCTCTAGGCAGGGCAAACAATATACATCCAGCACATTTTAATGTTTAATTAAAAAATATAAACTGGAACAAACTTCCTTCCCTTCCCTTCCTGTTGAAAACCTCAGAGCCATGCAGTCACCTGGGTCCCTGGCATTCAACATTTAGCAAGCAGCAGTGCTGGGTGATAAAGGGGAAAGGATAAGGTTGATAAGATTGTTGTCTCTAGGCAGGGCAAACAATATACATCCAGCACATTTTAATGTTTAATTAAAAAATATAAACTGGAACAAACTTCCTTCCCTTCCCTTCCTGTTGAAAACCTCAGAGCCATGCAGTCACCTGGGTCCCTGGCATTCAACATTTAGCAAGCAGCAGTGCTGGGTGATAAAGGCACTGAGAGCACAAAGGACTCACTGAAATAATTCTCTGCTGAGCATATTCATCTATAGCAGCTGGTGGGAGAAATGACGAGCACAGTCAGCAAAGACAGGGGCAACCAAGCTCTGATTTCTCAGCCAATAATCTATCTGCAGGTGTGGGAGTGAGTCATTCCTAAATTGCCCTCATTAAATACACTCTAGATCTCATTGTCCTAATTTAAACCATAAAAGTCCAACCTGCAAGAGAACGACACATATGCACACCAACAAATTACATGCTCACCTACAAAAGATGAACCCACATGTATCACAAGCAAATTGCCAACTTAGCAAACATGTGGTTGATGCGTGCAGAAGTGCTGATTTCGTGTTTAGCTCTGCTTGCACCAAGTGATACTAAGTGGGAAGTTCAGAGAGCCACACGGAATGAACCTAGTGATGGAAGTGAAGGCAACACACAATATTAAAATTCACTTTTAAGCAAAGTCTGAAATACGCCTGTGGGGCGAGGATTCAAGAAGCAACCCCATTTCAGCTAAGCGTGACACAGAATAATACATTCGCATATGACACAGCTGTGGGGTATTTGTTTTCTGATAATATTTCGTTACACTCTTAGATTTCTTTCTGAAACTTCAGATTCATTACAGTCCATTGCTGAGACTTGCAGCTAGCCCACAGCTCTGAGAAGACAGAAGTTGAAAAGCCCTTGAAACCTCCCAATTCCATACCGTGTTTCCCAAATTATATGAATCATGTAGCCTCCATTTCCTCTGTCACGTGATTTCCTTATGAGGTTTACCCAAACTCTGTTTGTGTTCTGCTTTTTTTTTTTTTCCTTCTTCAAATCTCATTTTTAGATGAGACAGGATAAAAAAAAAAGGCATTAAGAAATTGCAATTTTTTTCTTCTCCAAGTCCTGTGCTACAAAAATTGGTGCTACTTTTTCTGCAGGAAGTGCAGAATTTCCCCAGAAAGACCAAACTGCCTCCAAAGCCAGGTGGCGATTCGAAAAATGTCACAGAGGTTTGGGGGGGGGGGTGTGTTTCTGTACAGTTTGCTGTAAGGTAAAAGG
>NW_010231648.1:46310-46644 GCF_000690775.1 Eurypyga helias | reverse complement strand
GAGCGGTTCTTTGCACTAGCAAGCGAGTTTTACACTTCAGCCAGAGAGGTTCCAGGGAGAGACTATTTGCTCTCTTCTGTATGAAATGTCCATATGACACATGCAGATGGGCCCCTACTTGGGATTTTATTCTTCTGCCTGTTTTCTTGGTTGGAGATAAAATTATTATGTATGAGAACGTCACATTGTCATCAAATGGCAAATAACTTTTTTTTTTCCCCAGTAAATTATGGCCAGCCCCAACTAAGCCACAGCTGGCCAGGACCCGAGGAGACCAGCCACTTTGGATCCTTTGCTATGTGCCACCCTTGTCTGCTGTCTCCTGCAGACAGCC
>NW_010231648.1:0-46294 GCF_000690775.1 Eurypyga helias | reverse complement strand
TCCTGCTGCTCACTCTTTGCAAGCACAATTACTCTTCCAGAAGTCGTACAGCGCATGACACCTCCCAGAACAGAGGCAGAACTGCGGACTCCAGCAGGAAAGCACTACTAATGGAAAAGCCTTGAAAGCTTATTTCAAGAGAAGTGTGTCTTAGCTACTACTACCTGACGCACATGTAAGGCACTGGTTTAGTGCCTCATATACCTCACTCCTCTTGCCAACAAGCCTTTGTCTGCCAACTCGCAGTTATGCAGCAAACACCTGAACTGGTTAAAACTGGCACATGCCCTTTAAATAGTTTAACAGCTGCATGCATGTAAGTAGCTGTACCTTTCAGAAGCATCTGAGTGCTAAACTACTGATGTCCAGCATGCAAATTGAGCAGAAACTGGAGGGGGGGGAAGCCCCATTACTATGACAGCGTCTCCTACAACTTTCAATTTCCCCATCTCCCCTCCAGCTCAAGGAATAATTGGAAATTTGGAGGTAACCACCACAAGCCCACAGAAGCTCTCAGCTGCTTCACACCAGGTGAAGTCCAGTCCAAAACCAACCCTGGCTTCAGAGACAAGCTGCTTGCTCCCTGCCCTACATTGACTACGGGCTGAAAACAGGTTGAGGATTCAGGTCTTTACAGTCTTTCACCTTCACTTGTCTATATAAAGAAACACCGAGCATGTTTTGAAATAGAAGGGAAAAAAAAAAAAAAAAGAGAAGAAAAGAAAAGAAGGATGTGGTTATGCCACTCTTTAGTAAGAGTACTGGGGGGGTATGGTCTGTAAGCAAATGCTCTCAGGCTCTATAGAACAACCTGGACTGAAGCAATGCTGCTGATCTGCTTGCTGGGGTTCAGGTAAACCAATTCTTATTTTAACTAGTAGGTTTTTTTTTTTCAATAATTTAATAGCGGTGTTGACTGTAGAGCACTATTTTTAAGCTAGGTGGATGATTATTTGTTATAAAGATCAAACAGTAAGATCAAGCATGTAGTGTTGCTTAGCTTAGAGCAGAAAGAAAGATTTCTGCTTTAGTGATAAGCATAAATATATTCTGTTGCAATCAAACTATTTAGAACAAAATAATAAGAAAGTATCCAGATACAGATGAAATATATGGCAGATGTGGGACTTACAGCTCTTCACTGCACTAAGCCATCTTACTCTTCCGTGCATCCACAAGAGAATAATTTATATCTAACATGAATAATGTTCTAGAAAATAATAAACAAAGTCTCCTTCATATCAGTGACATTACTTGGTTTGCAATGTTTAGCAGGGTAATTATGGTAAATGATGTAAAAGTCCTTGCTGAAACAGTGACCTGAATTTTCCTCATTCCTTTTTTGTAGTATAGCTAGATAAGTGATTGGTTTGCTGTGCGCTGTCATCTGATTATCATTCCCTTATTATTAAAGCTACACCTACACTTACAGTAAGTTACAGATTTTATGATGAGAATGATCCTGCTAATGAAGCTTTCATGGACAAGAATATCCCGCATCTGTCATTCCCAAACTGTGCTAATATACAGACTTGTGTGAATCCCAACTAGAGCCAGATGAACTCAGGTCTGAGCTACACAGAGAAAACCATTCATGCATCCTGCGATGCTGCAGGCAACCTCGTGAAGCTAATACTGTAAAACCTTGCCGTTCCATTTCCTAGATCCGTACGCATTTTCTGGTAGCTTAACCACAAGATCCTGCTGTCTATAAACACAATTAACATTTAACTAGTCATAGGAAGTGGAAAATCCTCACCCAGTAGGAGAAATCAAGAACGAATGGAGCAGTGATGACACAGGGTCTGGACCACCTAAGATACGCTCCCTTGAGTAGTGTTTATTACAGGTTCTTACATTATTTCTGGCTTCTAGAATTCATCTGAAACAATCCTAGAGCTGCAGGCAATTCCTTTAGGCAACTCGTGGAGGAAGAAGGAATTTTCTTTAGAAGACTAGAAAAAAACAAACGTGGTACCTGTCGCTTAAGAAGCTGGAAAAGGAGGGAAATGGTAGATCACTAAGCCTGCCTTCTGTATTTGGAAAAATTGGAATCACCCACTGAAAAACCTGTCTGCAAGCACCCAGAAGACAACACAGCGGTAAGTATCAATCTGCACAGATTCATCTGAGAATGTCTAGAACAGAAGCAATTTGACTTTCTTCTGTGACACACTGACAGCACTGGGGGACAGGGTGTAGGAGGGGGAAAGAGGCTTCGAACACTATCTCTAAAGAAATTCTCATAAGCAAACAAAGGAAACATGATCTCTACGGAACTTCTATATGATTAGTGAGTACCCACTGAGATACAAATCAATGTCTACCACACAGGAAATTCATATTTGGTACAGTTCAGTATCTTTCAAGTTAAGTACCATCTGTACTTTTATTAATAATTCGGACAACGCAGTAAACATGATGCTTATGAAATGACTGCAAGGTTATTTTTTCAATGAAAATGAATCTTCAAATAATTTTGAGAAAACATATTACTCAATGTAGACTGTTTGCAAACAATTCCCTTGGATTACTCAAGATGCGAAATTTACATTTGAGGGGAGAAAATGATGAAAAATATCACATTTTTGAGAATTAGGCACCTCATTAGAGTACTTGAAATTACCAATTTAAAGTCTGGCTAACATTTTCTTGAAATTAACCATTTTCAGGAGTACTGCTGTACATAATTTGGTGCTAATGAATTCTAAAGAAAAAGCAGTGAGATAGAAACTCAAATAAAGTGGAATCAAAACTCTTACATTTAAGAGATATCACAAGCAATTTTCTGATATATTTATGTAGCGCACAAAAAGTGCTGGAATAACAGGTGTTTTCAGTCCTCCAAAATGTTCCATGTCATCTGATTTTTCCCCAGCTAAATGGATGCACTAGGTCACAGGACACCCACACTCCCACACCAGCACAACACTCCTATTTCCTCTGACCTGTCCTGCCCTAGGGTGACAGCGTGTCTGCCGACAACGATCCCTTGTACGTGTGGCACCAATGCTATCGCCACCTTTAGCGGAGTTATCTCACGTCTCCTGTACCACAATCGCATGATTTTCTGAGCAGCTGCCGCAAATTGCTGGCTCAAAGGGATTGACTCAATCTCAGATTGACTAACAAACCAAGGTTTTCTTTTTGTGCTCATTTCTGACAGATAAATCCCCTGATAACAATCAGATTTCCTTTTGCTATTTCTTAAGTTCACATAGTTGCCGTAGTTCCACTCATGAGGCTCAGCCTAGTTCTCGTGAAGTGGCAGTCGGATCCGGTCCCTGACCAACAGCAGGCCACAGTCACTCCTACATGGGGTCACTGGAGGAAACGCTGCCCAGGAGCAGTCTCAGTGAATTTGTGCATCCCCCTAGTAACCTGCATCCAGCCTGTTGGTAGTCCTCATCAACCTTTGCAACTGTTTCCTCACCTTTCTTGCAACCATTTGCTCACTGACATAACAGCTCTTGTTCTAACCCCTGGTTTTCCTAGTGATGTTTAGTTACTTCTGATACACTTCACTGGAATGCAAGTGCCTTTGATCTTCAGCCTTTCCCTTATCTGAAAAAGCAGACAATTCATCAAAGATTATAATGGTCTGGCAAGACCTGTCTAAGCCTTATTTAATAGACTTCCGTAAAAAATATCTATAAATCTTTGACTCAACAGTCATAGAATTGCTTTAATCACATTTGATCAACAGATAGACTAGATTGATCCTTTTCCAGATATTCTAATAATATACATACTTCATAACAATTACGGACCTTCAGCTTTATGTGCCTCTTCTTTCTGTAGTCTGCGCTGGAAATAAACTGTTTTTCCTAATACGAGCATGTTAAGCTCCGAGTGCACTCTGTATTCAGATACAGTTATTCACATTATCACTCACTGATTCCTGTCAGTCATCCCACCTCTGACCTCCAGCACAATCTCAGCATCCCTGTGAAAAGCAGAGACATAATATTTGGCAAAACCCAAGGCCGTTTCCTCAGTTAGCAGATCTACTTGTTCTCCATTTCTCTTTCTTTTAGTTATATTTTAGTCATGTAAACAAAAAAAATCCTTCACTAATTGTTTTTTGGTTTCTTTAGCAAAGCCCAGCTCCATCTGGTAGTGCTTGTGAGTTGTCATATTTTGTCCTCCAAAGCAGAGATTCCACTCTTGGTCAAGTTCTTTAAACCTCTTCACTTACTCCTAAAATGTCTTTTGAGCTACTTGGTTGGCTGAGATGGACCAGAAACTTTAACTATCGATTTATTTTCCTTCATCAGGATTTTGTGATTTTGATTTAAAGAGGTTATCAAGAAACACTTTTCAATGCATACTTTGTTAAAGCATACGTACATTTTTAAACACAGTGATAACACTTATTGCACACAAATTATACCTTTTTAAAGAACTGTATTATTAAGATGTCATGCCTTCCATTTGCTAATCTTTGCCAGATTATCTAAGATAATCAGTTAAAATTTTAAGTACTTGCAAAGCCAAAATTTAACCAATACTGAAAGTTAAACACAAGCTAGAAAATGTGCTTACTCAGTTTGCACCTAGATAAAAGATAAGTCTTCTTCAGCTGACCTTCTAAAAAACTGCATTGGATACAAGCACTCTCTGAAATTAAAATATTCATATAAATGCAGGTGTAGTAAAAGCACACAAACAAAAGCTACAGATGCATAGGGAATCATGGATATAAGAGTAAAATCCCAACTATCAGTTTGATCTGCCTTAATGGGAAAAATAATTTCATGAGCTTCTGTGTAGCAAAGGAACCGAACGTGTTATGAAAGTTTCAATAGATGTACAAGTTATGAGAGGTAGCCAGTATGCTTTAGAGTTTTTGAAAACATATGTTTGAATGGGTTAGTCTCTTCAATATCTGAATGGGATTATTTTAGAGAGCATGGTAGTCAGCGGATGCTGATTACCTGCTATTGAGAACCAGGCTCCTTTATAACAGATGAAGACATTCAAATTGAAAATAGAAAGCTCTGTGCTTGAAATTAGGAATCACTTTCAATAACAGCCAAAGACTGATCAAGTATATAGTGATATATCAAGGCATTAACTGGGAACCTTACACATTTCCAAACTGTTTTCTCTGTTGTTTTAGGGGAGAAATGGCCAACAACAGCAGGGAATGCAATTTTACAGACATCGACAGATTAGCAAAGGCCCTGCAGTTGGGGATCTCCATCCCTACCTTCATTCTCGGGCTGGTTCTCAACGCCCTGGCCCTCTCCGTGTTCTGCTGCTTTTGGAGGAGACAGACAAAAACCTCAGTTTACATGATTAATCTCGCCCTTGCAGATGTCTTACTGCTTCTCTCACTCCCACTCAAGCTGTACTACTCTATCATAAAAGCGCCTGGACTCCTGTGCTCATTCATAGAGTCTCTCTATTTCGTCAACACGTACGGCAGTATCTTCATCATTGTCTGCATTACTGTCGACAGGTATATCTGCATAAGGCACCCATTCGAAGGTCGAGCTAACCAATCCCCCAAATGGGCTATCTTGATTTGCTGCTTCGTCTGGACAGCAGCTTGGCTTTGCAGCAGCCCAATGTATGTGTTTCACAAGAAAGATCATTTTACATGCTTTCACAACATGTCAAAAGAGGCGTGGAGCATCCCTCTCATTGTTTCCGTGGAAGTCTTTGGATTTCTGATCCCACTCGCAGTGATGGTTTTCTGCTCTGCCCAAAACATCTGGATTCTTCTGAATCACAAAATTGAAGCTAAAAAGAACGTAGAAGGCAGTGGCTCCTTACGAGTCATTATCATCAACCTCGTGGTGTTTCTGGTATGCTTCACACCTGTCCACCTCGCCATCTGCCTACAGTGCCTGGTGAGACAGCACGTGATAGTGGACTGCGGTCTGAAACAAACCATCAGCCTCTTCATTCAGGTGTCAATGTTATTAGCCAACCTGAACTGCTGCCTGGATGCCATCTTTTATTACTTCGCTGCAAAAGAATTTCGTGAGAAAACACACCTGAAAAAGGTTATTGAACTATGTCCCGTCTTTAAACCCTGCGCCACATGATGGGACTGCGTACAGTGAAAGAACACCTCTTCCTCAGCTCCCACTTGCCTCACAGGATGCCGACAACATTATCCCTGACTCGGGAAGGAGGGTGCAGGAGGGAGAAGGACAATGCTTTTCCGGTGAATGTGAACCTGTTCCATACTTTTCTTCACTTTAAAGATGAAAGGAGAAAAATATTGGAAAAAAACCCCAGCATTAGCTAAGTGACACCAAAAGAAGCATTAACCTTGACAGTATCTACAAAATGTGAAAGGCTTGCCACGGGAAAATGACCCAAATCACTGTAGTGGCACTTAAAATCATCCTTTGTCATTGCTGCACCAGTTTTCCTTTTGCCAACATGATCAGAAAGTTGTTGCTAAGGAGCAAACATAGAGATAACTATTCAAAACCTCCTTTCTAACTTAGAAAGTATCTGAGAGTTCTAAGGCAGTATCCAGCCAAAAGTTTGACACTGCTCTTTCCTTCCGTAGATCTTACAGAAGGTCACTGTCAGGGCTCATTTACTCTGAGCAGCATGGTCAGCCTGGCATAAAAGTGAATCCTCCCTCCTGTGAGCATTATACAGTGGGCAGGGCTGCTACACAGGACAGCAGCCCTGGCTCTTCCACGGAGGATAGACTGCCCAGTATAGAACCTGAAAGCCAACTGTATCCTGGGCTGCATCAGAAGTGTGGCCAGCAGGTCGAGGGAGGTGATTCTGCCCCTGTACTCTGCTCTGGTGAGACCCCACCTGGAGTGCTGCATCCAGCTGTGGAACCCCCAACATCAGAAGGATATTGACCACTGGGAGCGAGTCCAGAGGAGGGTCACGAAGATGCTCAGAGGGCTGGAGCCCCTCTGCTATGATGAAAGGCTGAGAGAGTTGGGCTTGTTCAGCCTGGAGAAGAGGAGGCTCCGGGGAGACCTTAGAGCACCTTCCAGTACCTGAAGGGGGCTACACGGACGCTGGGGGGGACTTTTTACAAGGGCCTGTAGTGATAGGACAAGGGGGAATGCGTTTAAACTGAAAACAGGGAGGTTTAGATTAGATATCAGGAAGAAATTCTTCACAGAGAGGGGGGTGAGGCACTGGGACAGGTTGCCCAGAGAAGCTGTGGGTGCCCCATCCCTGGATGTCTTCAAGGCCAGGCTGGATGTGGCTTTGAGCAACCTGGTCTAGTGCAAGGTGTCCCTGCCCATGGCAGGGGGGGTGGGACTAGATGGGCTTTAAGGTCCCTTCCAACCCAAACCGTTCTGTGTTTCTATGAACCTCAACCGAGTGTCTTGGGTATGAACACTTCCTTGATCAACAAACGTTCCTGATTATCTTTGCAGAAGAATCAGCATGGTTTTCTCCTGCAATTTTAAAACTGTTTTTGCAGATGAAAAACAAAAAGAACCCCTTCAAATATGGCATTTGGTTGAAAGACTGTATGTGCTAGACTGCATTACTACATCACTTTCTTTGTGTCAAAGACGTAACATGATACATGTATGAAATGTTCATTCCACGTATCATGAAATGAAATTCTGCTGCCTATCTTCTCAATTGTTCTTGGAGGAGGGCAATGGGGGAAGCAAGCCCTGCATCACAGAAAAATCGGGAGCACCTGTCTGATACACTCCTTGCTCCCAGCTGGAGACTGGACCCGCTCTATCCACCTCATTCCCTACAGAAGCCCATATACCCTGTACTGTACACTTCACAAAATATCTCGGTATGTGCCTCAACCCTTCTTGGTCGGCACTTCTGGGACATGACCACCCTTATGCCATTTACAAGTTTGGTTCTGAATCTAAACTAAAGGTTTCTTGTTGCAACGGAAGCCTACCATTTCTTGTACCATTATGTTAGCATGGTTCATCCTCCTAGCCAGAAAAACTTTCTCATCAAGAAATCAATTTCTGTGCCTTTTAAAAACAGCTGTAAAAATGGTCTAAGATTGCTCATAATCAAGGCTTCATTCTGAGGCAATATTCCCGTTATTCAAAATGTGAGAAAAGAAATTACCTTTTGTCTGGACCATATTAAAAAGAAAGGGGGACAGTTTTGAAAATACAACTCGTCATCAATTGATTTCCATAGAAATGATTGATTGTGCAAGCAGGCCACTGCATGTATCCAGTACTGGGCCTAATGTATGAGCATTATAAAACTTGCTAGTACTAAAACTATGACCACAGCTGAGGCACACAAGGAGCTCAGAGGCAAAGAAAGTGTTTAATCGTCATCTTCACCATTATCTTCAAAGGGGCAAGAAGACGAGCTTTCTAAAACAGTAGGTTTTCAAAACTTTGCTAATGCCTCAATCATTCTGAAACTTGCAGCCTTTTCAATACGAGTTAATCTTTCTTTTCTGCACCTTTCACGTTACTTTTCATATGAAATATATGTGTGAGAAAGAACAGGTTCTACTAAATAAACTGTATCTATGCAGTGTATGATTTGAAAATACATTTTATTTCTCCAATCTGTCAGCAGTGTATGATTCTTATCTACTTATTTAATCATAAACTTTTACCATTTTCTCCTTAAAACAGTTCCAAGACTTAGTTGGAGATTTTCATTCCCAGGAACCACTTCAGGTTTGTAACTACGGTAATCAAGAACAAATGAGTAAACAGTAATAGTACTGTAAAAACAGGAAAGATGATCACACCCTAAGTCTGGATAATTTAATGTTTTCTGTGGAAACCGTCTCCATAAATTCTTGACAATTTCCTGCTAAATCTCCTACAATCTTTCTCCGAAGTGCTCTAAGCTCTTGTTTTCGTAATGAGCCAACTATCTGAAAATTTACATAACTATCGGTACAATTTGTGACTCTGAAAAACCACAGCACTTTAAGGTACAAAGTATAACATGGGCCTTATTATTTAAAGCTTTTCACGCAGATGCAATAGATGATGGTAGAGCACATCACTCTGCAAGCCTGTACACAACACTCAACCTGTGGTGTGGCTAAGATGGCAAAGCCTCACTCCAGAGGCTCCATAAACTCTAGGACAGGGGAGAAGCCACCTTGTGAAGCGCAACAAGAAGAAACTTGAGTACTGCACAATACAGGGAAGTACAACCACATGGGCCAGCACAGGCTGGGAAAGTAGGGCTGACACAGATGTCCTCCAAAAAGTGCAACAGTGGGCACAAGGCTTGAAACAAGCCAGCAGTGCTCTCTCCTGTAAACATGGCAAAATTGGTACCTGGACTCACTAAAAATGGAGTCAGGACAAAGAAAAAGTAAAAAAAAAAACAACAAGAAAACTAAGTTATTAATATTCTTGACTTGAGTTGGTAAAGCTTCACTGGAATAGGATGTCCATCTTTGGTCCTCCCAGTTCAAGAGGGATGGGGAGAAACCAGAGAGGTTCAAGCAGATGGCTGGCAGGATGGTTGGCGATCTTGGGCACAGGTCTGCAAGGAGACGGCAAGGGAGCCAGACTGCTTTCATCCAGCATGCTGGAGGTAGTGCTGGAGTTGGAGCCAATTGCTGCCCAGTAGTTCCCAACCATATAACAAGAAGTATTGGTTCTTGGTTCACGTTCAATATTGGCAAAAACTTCTTTGCTAGGAGGGTAATACAACACTGGAAGGGGTTACCCAGAGAAGCTTTGTGATATCCTCTCACAGAGGTTTCCAAGACATAGCCAAAGTCATGGCTGCTCTGATCTAACACTGGAAAAGGAAACTGGCTCCAGAGGTCCCTTGCCAGTGCTCCATGATTCTCAGCAAATGCAAGTTTGGTGGTTTTTTTTTTTCTCCTCCAAGACAAAAAGCCACCTCTTAGTGCTGGTCATGTCATAGAATTGGTTGTCGACAGCTCTATTGCAATCACAGATGCAACACTGAGGAAATACACTGACTGCCTAAAAATCACTAAGCAGCAGCAACCGTGACCCACACACAAGGCTACGGTAATTAAAGTCAGGACTAATGAACCAGTATCTTTGTCTTCAACGTGTTCATCACTAAGTACTTGGAAAAGGTAGTTTTCTAATCTTCAAAGGAGTAAGTGTACATACGCAGTAGGCAGAGAGGAAAAGTGCATAGGGACTCTCACATGCATGGGTGGGTGGGAAGTTTGATCTGCCAGGGTGAGGAAGACAGCATCTACCATGCCGACGCTCAGCCAGTGTACAGTCCCAGCACACTCAGGAAGGGAGAGACTTCCACTCACAGAAAGAAATCAATGTAATGTTCTCAATGAAGGAAACAAAGTTTATGAAAACCAGCTGTAATCACGGCGAGTGGTGGGACCCATTATGTATGACTGGTCTTACAGACTCAGCCTGCTCATGTCATACATGGCAGCAAACTTGGAGCACAGAATCCATAAGTTAAATTGGACTACTTTCTTCCCATTCATTGCCACCAGCGCCACTTCTCTGTTGGCCAGAAGTGATTTTATATATAAATTCATTTGTGTAAATTTTGCCTGTTATACATGTAATTGGCAGCAGCCTGTCTAAGCATATTTGAAATTTCTGAAGCAAAGAGAAAGAAGGAAGAGAGCCCAGCTGTGTTGGTTTTACGGACCTAATATAATAGTCAAATCTTTTAGCGATCTTTTGAGCAAGAAGGTGTCGCTTTCAATTCACTGCTTTTCAATATGTACTTGAATTTAAATAACACAAAGTCAGACTTTGTCCTGCAGCTAGGATTACAGTTCTTTCTAAATCAGAATTTTACATACAGGCTCCTCTATAAAATTTACTGTAAACTCTGGAAAAGCTCCAGATGGTTGTATTTTTTTGCCAGGACAAAAGCAATGAAAAACCTCATGCAGCTTGAGAAGGTGCAAAACACTTTTGTTAATGAATAAAAGTGAAAAGCGTTTGACATTTTAAAACCAACAAAAATCCTTCCTGAGTCAACACACAAGTTCACAATTTTTGTTTTTAGACTGCACAACAGAAGAGGTTTCTTCTCTCTCACTGTTATTCTTAACATACAGAAAACAGGTAGGAACCTGAATGTGAAACCCTCACATGCCCAGGTCTCCTCCCAGGGACTCGGTTGTACTGTAAACTCAAAGAAGCATTAACCTAGGGGGCGGTGGAAAAAAAAAAATCAAGTGCTAACCAAAACCACCCAAAATAATGCCTTTAAAAATCACATTTTCAGTTTTGCTGTCTTCTGTGAATTGAACAAAAACCAATGCAATTAACCATAGTCCTTAAAGAGCAGCTGTATTTAACCTTATTTTTTATGGACAAGGCTGTTTCAGGACACCCAGATGAGAACATTCACAAACAGCAATTTTATTTTTATGCAGTCAAGATTCTCCAGCTGGGCCAAACCCCACAGGTTTTCACCACACATGAGCGAGCTGGCTGCTCTCGAGGGCATTTTTATCAACAGCAGATTACACCACCAACATCCTACAATTAGCATTGGTTCAACAGTGAATGTGATCTCCAAGCTGTATTAAAAACCATCCCACACACACTCCCAAACTCAAATACAAACAAAAAAGACTCAAAAAGCAGACAGGGTTTGTTCCCCAAACTCTTTTCCTACCCCTTTGCCTCATGGGTTATATCATCTTCCATTTCCCAGGCCTGCTTGAACACTGAACTTGAGATCAATGCCACTCCACTAACTTCTAATGCTATATAAGTACTGGCAGAATGATGCTGGAGTTTTTGAAAAGTAATATTGCTCCAGAAATCCCTTTGAAATAACAATGACATAGCTAAATCATTTTTAACCCGCCTCCCCGAAAATATAAATTCAGGTGGTTTAATAGCAAGTAGAGGAACTTCTTATAGCCTTCATAAAAGTGCTTGTATGACACTACGTGATTTACAAGCCAGAAGGCACCTGAGGAAGGATCCAAGCCTAGATCAAAGTACTGATACTCCTCTGCCTTCTAGCAAGGGGCTGTGTTGAGCATGCATGCTGCAGAGGTGGTCCAGCAACGTAATTTCATTCTGATTAAATTAGTTAAAAAACATAAACAAGACAGTTTTTCCATGTAAGAATGATCAGCCACCATTTCTTCCTTGTGAGTTTTACTCACCAAGAAAGCATAATAAATGTCACTCTGGCAGTTCATCGTATCAATTAGTTCAGAAAGCTGCAGTGAGAAGAGCAGGCACCTTGCTGCCTGAGGCAGCCTCCAGATCACAAAATGAAGCTGAAGCGGGTTTGAAGACTGAAGCTGATCTTCAGAAAGATATCGTCCTAAACCTCACATCTCTCTGTGCTGCTCTAAGCAATATTTAACTCAAAGGTTATTCCTCCGGCACCACAATTTAACCTGTCCAAGATGCACACAAACGAACAAAAGATAAACTGAAGCTCCTCAAAAGGTACAGACTTCTGCCTCTCTGATCAAAATGGTTTTCCAGGTTACCCCCAATCACACGCAGAACATGTTCTGCTTTAGACTACTTCTTTCCCACAAGCTTTGGGCACAGTCACCATCCTTCCACCCAAACACAAGGAGAGGAGCCATGGAGAGGCCATGTCCTTTGAGGACCTGGCGAGTCCAACAGGAGAAAACACTGAGTAGAGAGCCCACACCAGCCCTGTGTACCAACCTCCTGGGTAACCTAGCAGATGCCCTGGGAGCCCACAGGGACCTGCTCAACACCAGAGCGGCAAGTGGCAATAGCTCAGACAACCCCGTTATGGATCCAGGAGGATGACGGGACCTTGGAGGCCATGTCCTTTGAGGACCTGGCGAGTCCAACAGGAGAAAACACTGAGTAGAGAGCCCACACCAGCCCTGTGTACCAACCTCCTGGGTAACCTAGCAGATGCCCTGGGAGCCCACAGGGACCTGCTCAACACCAGAGCGGCAAGTGGCAATAGCTCAGACAACCCCGTTATGGATCCAGGAGGATGACGGGACCTTGGATGCCGCACACCCGGCTTAGTCTTTTCCTAAGGGAACCTTCTTAAAAACAAGGGCAGAAACATGCTTGCTCAAAGCAAATCGAAAAGAAACCTGCCCATCTTTGTTATTTACACAACAGTATAAACGGGAAAGCTGGCTTGGTTACATTTCAAAGTAGCATGCGGGCTGAGCATGTGGAGAAACGACAAGCTATACACATGCTCTGTGCTCTGGCTGCTCTCACAGCACAGCCAAAATACCAAGCATGGAGAGAGTAGCTCAATGGCTCAGTTACCAAAAGAGGTGGCAGCTTTCACTCTTACTCCCCAGCCCACTGTTTCTGTATGGGGAAGGAAGCCCAGAGGAAAAGAGGATGCTGCAGCATGCGGCAGACCGTGGTTATCACCGTGGTTGTGACGTGCCTGCTGCCATGGGAATGATCTGCTTGGGCAGCCCAAGGTGGCTCCAGTCCAAAGACCCAAACCTGCTCCTGGAATAGAAACCACAGGAGGCACAGAAATCCCCTTCTACACCTCTTCCTGCCCAAGGGAAGGTTTCGTGTATCTCCTCAGATGTGTCCCCAAGCAGCTGTGTGCGTGTGCCTGCCCAGCACTCTCCAAACTCCTGCCCTCCACCATTCTCACATCATGGCTTCTACTCGGATCTCACACAGGAGACAGGCAATGCTCCTCAGGCGGGACAGAGCAGGGCAGGACAGGGTGCTGGGCACACCGTGGGGTGCCCATCTTGCTACTCAGCAGAGGTGACCACTGTCACGAGGATGGATGCTGAGATGGGTCTGCATAGGCTGGGGCTTCCTTCAGCTACAGCGACGGCTTCCAAAACCAGCTAAAACTATTTCTCCTGTGAAGGTGTATGGGAGTGAGAAGAAAACACCAACAAAAAACACCTATTTTTTTAAAGTAGGAAACACTATTCTATGGAGAATAATTAGCTGAGGGATCCTGCACTGCTTCTAAACACGTAATTGAAATGGGTTTCTGTTGGTAGGATTGCTATTTGCATTGGAATATAATTTCTAGGAACTGCTTGACACAAAATATCAGTGTGTGATGAGTTTTTGCATTTCTGTCACCTCAGTGTTAGCTGGAAAGCTGCAGAGAGATAAAACTCATCCCTTCAGCACAGACATGTCGAGTTGACACAACCAATCTTCTGTTTATCTTTCTAACATCGGCCAATACACAGACTGAAGCAAGCCTTAGCACTGAAGTACACCTCACAAGACTAAAAATAGTCATATTTATACAGCACCTTTCATCTGAGGAAGTCAAAATGACAGAAGATGAGAGACACGATCCTCCAGTGCACAGACTGCTCTCCCACCGGAAACATGGGAAGCAAAAAGGGTGAAACAGCTGGGCAACAGCCAAGCAGCTGGCGTGGCTCAGGTTCTGCGAGGCAGTTCTGTTTCCCCAGAGTGGCACAATTGATTGCCTCTGGCCCTGTTGGAAATCTTGCTCTCATTTATTTCACTTTATAATACCTATAAAATAAAAGAAACTTTGACAGCATTCACTGCAGCATACTGTGCGACAGAGGGATCACCATCATGTAAATTCATAATAACCATCTATTATTAATTTACTTATTTTTTAAATAACTGCCATTTCTACCTCTCCAACAGGTCATAGGGGTGGCACTGCCTTCCCCAGCACCCACTGCTCCAAGGTGAGGGCTCATCCTCCCAGGAGCGAGGTCAGCTGCCACGGAACTGCACACACCCGAGTCGAACAGTAAATTTGCTCTGGAGTACCAGGATGTCACCTACATTGGGTGTTCTATACCACCTGACACACCTCACTGCAAAAAAACCCTCACCCAGCATCTGGCACCTCCTCCACACCATGCCTAGGGCACATTTGCAGACCTTGTGGCAAGTCTCAAAGCTTGCCCGAGATGCAGGTGTCTCGAAGCAACCACGTCCTGCCATCTATCTCCTCCTCACCCCAGCTCGCCACTTCTGCAAGCCCTCTGCTAGCCAGCCTTTTGGGCGCCAGCCCTGGACCTGCATGCAGTGGCCAGCTCCCATGGGGCCAGGAGCATCCCACAGGCATGGGAGATGCTAGCTCGGCTGACGGACAGCCCCTTCGCAACCTGCTCCACAGCCCCCAGCTCATGTCCAGAAGTGCTGCCAAGGGCAGGCTGCTGCTTGTCAGTCATTACGTTTGGGGAGGTTGGAAAAATCCATTGGTTTCCCCCCCCAGCTTCAGACAGGTGGATTTCCATGTTAAAAGAATCAGGGGAAAACTGCTTTTTTTGTTCAGTTTTAAGTCCCTAGTCTACTGCTTCCTTGTTCATATTTCCTAAGATCTGGCAAACTACACTTAAGTGAGAGTTGCTGCTCCACAGTTCATCTTTATTCTGACCAAGGCTGCATTCACCTAGTTCAGGGCAGTAGTAAAGTCCTTTCGCAGTTCTGGAAACTGCAAACAGCAGCGTTGATGCCTATGATCACCACAACAAGGTCTTTTAGAAAGTGCAGCTTTAAGTAAACACATGAAACATTCCAGTTAAAGATAACAGAGAGAAGAGAAAGGCTGTGGGTTGTCCAGTCATATGATATATATGAATATGTCCATTCATATGACATATAAAAATATATATACATAAAAACATATACCTATTATCTTTTGTTCAAAGTGCTGAAGTGGAACCAAGGTTTGATTTTGGCCTCCCCCAGCAGTGCCTGGGCTCAGTGCCACCAGCATTCCCTAAGTGAGGCAATGCTCCCACCTCAAGCAAAGCACCTCACTGCAGTGTCAAATAAAGAAACTATTGAGGCTCCCTCAACAGTCACCGAAGAGCTTCTGGCATCTCCAGCGAGCAATTCAACCTTTTAACATCTGGATTGCCCTCAGCAAGAACCAGTCCATCTTCCCCAAGGACAGCAGGCTACTAGGGTACTTGGGCTGTAAGGTCACCTCTCTGTCTACTCCACATCTGTTAGATACTTGCATAACTGTATCCTGCAGGTGAAACCATACAGCTGCTTATTTAGCATCTCTGTAGCTCAAATCAACTCATTACTAAAAAAGATGCAGCCAATAATTACGCTAGAAGCTAGCTGAACTCTGGAAAGGAGACCACACATGATTGCCCTTGTAGGTTAATAAAGAGTTCAAACAGTCATTAGTATCTGCATTAAACCTACTAATTGCGTGGTGTTACTGGAAAAATGAAGATTCCGGTGTTTTTCTGAAAGCTTTGCTCTGTTTATTTACTGAGTAAACTATGATTCGTCTCCCTTTTGCTCAGGTTTACTCTAGCTGGGGAATTTTCCTCAGCACTTCCTAGAATCACATCAATGCACGTGGAATGTACCATTTCTTTTAGAAGATCCTAGTATCTCGGCTTTGAACCTTTTACAGAGCACTGCCTTTTCTCTGCTCCTAACCAAGTCTTTTCCAAAGGCAAGTACTTCCAATCCAGTGAAGGCAAGACTCACTCCCAGTTTCTACAGCAGTTGAAAACTAATGTTGAAACAGTGTAAAAACCTCAAAATAACTGCACCGAATTCTTGCAAATCTCTGTTCCTCTTTTTCCACTAAACTGTATCTTCTCAAGCGTGCCCAGCGCACTGCAGTTCCAGTAAAACCAGAGAACTCTGCGTATCTCTCTCCTCCTAACTTACGGAGACCATATTGCAAAGCAGGGCCCTGGGACACGATTGCCTTGAAACTATATGTGATCATTTGACTGGTTAAAATACCAAAATCCAAACTGCAGCTAGTGTGATTTTTAGTTTTTTTTACGTAACACCAAGCACTAAGCTCGATAAAGACAGTAATATTATTACAGAAAGCATTACCTTCAAAACTTGTTCCTCTTCAGGCTTTTGTAGTAGAAACACAAAGACATCTTGAGAACTAAATCTTTTTCTTAAGATTAGACAGCACCATTGATTTTGAGTCACAAACTTCTCTAAATTAATCTAAACCACAGTTACCCAATTTACATAGCAAAACCTTCTGTTCTTTCTCTAATTTTTGACATCCAGCGCTGGGAATTCAGTTTGGGGTATTTAGTTGGAACATTTCTTATTTATACAATCCTGTCAAACAACAACTGTGCGGGCAAAATTTGGTGAAGGTCCGTTTCACTGCTGTTTTCTGGCAGCACACAAACATAAGAAGGGACCAAAGCTGATGCTACAGCCGAAGCCTTGCCAGCAAGGATGCTGACAGCGTGTGAGAACAAACACAAGCTCCCTTTCCACCCTCATGCTGGAAAGCAAACATCTCCCTCACGCCGCTATTCATTTAGAGCACAGCCTAATGCTCCAAGTGTCATCACTCGCAGATTTCAGTCTAGCTCAGTGGGAACTGCCCCTGTGTTTGCTCAATACTGCAGACAGGAGAAAAAATTAAGCAAAAAAAAAAAAGTCCTACCATCAATTAAAGATATTCTGGTATCTCCTAATTGCATCAAGTACAAGGTCTGTTCTGTACAAAAGGTGTTCAGGGTGCTCTTTAGGACAGCATTGGCTATCATCACCACCTCTGGCCTGACTCCAGCAAACCCACCGGTGAGAAATCCCCCCTGTGAAAAGCTGACAAGATTCCTCTAACATACGATTTTTTAAACAGCGAAGATACATCATGCTCTGCCTCCCGGTGTCCAGTAGCTGGGAAATAGCAAGGAGACATTTCCTTACTTTCAGTTTAGCTACATCTTGCTTCCAGCTTTCTGCCCTTGAAACACCCTTGGCCACGCAGCCGTGGTTTGGTTTTTCTCTCTCCTGCTTTTAAGCTGCTGTCTCTTGACTTTCTGCTGCATCCTTCCCAGAATTTGACCCCTGTACAATCAAGAGGTGGGACCAGATGAATCTTTCATCTTGTTTGTACCTGGTCCACCCACGGATAGAAACCCTTTGCAATGCCAACACCAAATGCTTTTTAAAATGAATTAGAATTCAGTGGGGCTGATACCCTCACCAATCTCTGTTAAGGACAGAGTTAGCATCCACACAAGGGACTCGGCATCATTAGCCTTCAGGTCCCTGTTTTTTCAGCCATCACTGAAAAGAAACATTCAGCTGTTTCCTCTGATCATTTGACTGGAAGGTGGAGAATGCACCCACGAGCACCAGCGAGATCTGTAACTGGCTAAAGATCAGAGATACATTAGCAGGAGGCACCTGAGCTTCGGAGTATTTTCAGACTATTGCAATTTCTAAAGTATTTTTAAAATATTTGAGGTTTTCTTTTTTTTTTCCTTATTTTTAAGAGTGAGTGTCTACAGGGCTGGGCTTTTTGCTTTTTCTTATTTTTTGTTATTTAACTCCAGCCAGTAATTAAGCACCACACAGCCAGTTGCTCACCTCCCCCAGCGAGATGGGGAAGACAATCAGTGGAAAAGCCAAGAAAGCTTGCAGATTGAGATAAGAACGTTCTAATAACTGAAAATAAATGAAATAAAATAATGATACTAACACTGCTCATGATACTAACATTACTACTACTAATATGTAATGAAAATACTACTACTACTACTACAATATAATGAAAAGAAATAAAAACAAACAAACAAACAAAAACCCCACAAAAATCAGATACAACCGCTTACCATCCTGCTGACTGATGACCACCCAGTCCCTGAGCAGCAAGAGCCAGAGTGAGCAAACCAGAGCCTGACAGACCTAAGTGCCCTGAGAGCTAGACCGTTGGCCTATTCCCCCCAACTTACATACAAAGCATGGTGTTTTATGGCATGAAACATCCCTTTGGTTAGTTTGGGTCAGCTGTCCTGGCTGTGTCTCCTCCCAACTTCTTGGACAGAAAAAGCTGGAAACACAGGGGCAGGTTAAGAAAAAGTCTTTGGCTTGATATAAACATTGCTTGGCAACAACTGAAACGCTTAGTATATTGTCAATATTCTTCCCAGCACAAATCCAAAACATCACCTCATACTAGATACTGTGAGGAAAATTAACTCTATCCCAACCAAAACTAGCACGTTACTATAGAACACAGGAACCAAAGACCAGCACAAAGATGTACAGACATCACCTACCAAGATCAAAGGTCACTCAGGTTTTTAACCTAGCTGGAGGTGAAGTCACAGCCAAATTTTAGGCATCATCATTAAATGGGCGGGTCGTTTCCTTTCTGGCAGGCTGTCGGGAGCAGTGGGGCAGCACCTGGGAGCATCAAGTGGCCATAGCCTCCCCCTAAGCAGCATATCCTGCTGTGCCTGTGCCAGGGAGCAGTGGGCAGCCATGGAGAACCAGGCTCAACCTGAGCCCCTGGCAGATCTGCAGGGATAGAGTCGGGTTGGAGCTGTGCCAGCAAAGCAGGAAGCTGGGCACAAGCTTCCTCCCAAACTCTGCCTCACGTTGCTACCCCACAGCAGCCTCATTTTGGGTTACAGCTGATCTCAGGCACCCACTGCCAAGCCTCATTTAAAGCAGAGGTTTGGAGAAGAGGTTGCAGACCCCTCTTGGTGCACTCAGGGCCGTGACCGTGACCCTTACAGCTGAGCTGCGGTCCCCTTAAACATACCTGCTAGTGCATCACGTACAGATAACGTCACATCTGTGACTCGCCTCTGTAGCCAGAAACCTCTTTTACAGCAGGCTGTCATGAGCCATAAGGTACTGATTTTTTTCAAATGATTAAAAATTTCAACTCCACTCTTTTTTTGTGACCTGCTTGCATACTTCTTTAACACAAGCACAGCCTGGAGAGCTGCTGAGGCACATCGAAAGCCGGTCCCTAAAGGACAGAATGCCTAAAACACACTCGCTCCATTGACAAGACCAGGCACACAGCTTCAAACCAACTCCTTTGAAAAGGTCAGTAAGTCAAAGAAATACATATATTATAAAACAATATAAATAGGTCACTGTCTGTTCCCCATCACCACAGGCAGCCGAGCTACCAGCACAAACTGGCAGAATGATCCCAGGAGCACTTTCAGTCTCTCAGCAAACTCAGAGATTCCTATGGGACAAATGCTGGGCTCACTATGCTCTTCAACCAAAATTTCTTTCATTTTTCTATGTGGCTGTACTATCTAGAGTACCAAATATATCACAAGCCTCCTCCAGGTTCTAAATACTCCAAATTTCAATATTCTGGGCAATGTGTTTCTGTCCGTCAGTACGGCCACAGCTGAAATGCAAACCCTCTTCCATTCCCAAGCCTTGCGACTGAAAATTTGGCTCCTTAAACTTACATTTCTGTTTTGCGGCTCAGTTCCTTAAATTGAATAAGGTTCCTTACCAAAATTTCCCATCTTGTCTGTCCTCTAACCTCCACCTAAGGTAGGGCGTGATCTCCTGGGCCAGGGAAAAGGAGAGCCGTTCTTCCAGCACCCACGGAGGTCACCCCGAGCAGCCACCCCCCTCCTCCTGTCCTGCAGGCATCCTCTGCCTTCTTCCACCTTGTGTTGCCCACTCAGGGAGTCGCCTGGCCATGGGGCTCTTTCCCCAAGCTTGACAGTTGCTAGAAAGCCACAGCTGGGACTCTTCAGAGAATCTGCCCCACATTTCCCTCAGCAGCGAGAAAAGGCTGCTTTCCTGTGCATTGAAAGGCATGGGACTGAGTCACCTTTCTTCTCATTTCTGTGAGCTGGAAGACCTAAAGATCTTGTTTAGGCCTGGGGGTGGAGAACTTGGTGAGAAGTAAAAAGTGAGGAACTGGGGGTAATGAAATGACTGGTGTGCAACATGAGAACAACACAAAACCCTGCCTAGGTTTCCTTCTTGTCGTGAGGTTCATTGCACAGCAGCCAGACCCTTCCCAACCACCCAGGTTTGACTTCAGCAGCACGATGCAGCCCGGGTGCCTCCTGTACCTTGGTAGAGGAGACAGACCTATCTGAAATTAATTAATACACTTTAAATAATGAAAGCACCTTAAAGCACAGCCCTATTACTGCATGTAGAGGGATTTCTGAAGGGGACATCACCCATCCCCAAGCACGGCCCACCAGGATGAAGGTGCAAGGTGGCAATACCCAGGCCCCTGGCAGAATCATCACGGGGGGCTTGCCTGCTTTTCCTGCCCTTCTGTTGGGCAGCAACTGGCCCTCGGACCCCCCTGCAAGCTGGAGGGGGGGGTTAAGGCAAGCTGTGCTTCCTCCGTGCCCACACACCAGAGCAATGCACAACCTGGCCATGAAAACTCAGCAAATGCAAACCAAAACCCAGCACTCACATTCACCCTGTGCTTCCAGTACATACAAAAAGAAGTTTCATGGTGTAACTAGCACCAAGTTAATGCAAATAGGTTTACAACGGCATCACACACCTTTTTTTTTTCATAGCCTGTTGCTTCCTTGTTGTCAGGACCAGGCTGTATTTTTTAGCAGCTCCCCCTACCAGGGGTCCCTTGGACATTGGTGTGGAAGGTGCTACTGAGCAGCAGAGCAATAAGCCACAATTATACAGTGCATCCATTTGTTTGTGGGGAAATTACAATTAAATCAGCATGTGCGGGTTTTGCTCCAAAAGTTTATCTTTGCCTCAACCCAGAATCATAAGCAAGAATTCTCCTACACAGAAACAGTCAATATTTACAACTTTGATAAACCAGGTCACATTATAAGAAGAAAGCAAGCACAACAAATAGTTACTTTAGAATCATTTTTCTTCTTTTCTACTCAAGAAGAACTAATTTTAAACAACTATAGTTCCAGGAAGAGATTTGGCTGAAACATGGCAGGCTATGTCTATGCTACTAGACTGCAGTTTTAGAAACTGGAATTCATCTTGATCTCGAATTTGATCTTTTTCCCAAGTTTGAGATACACAAGGAATTGAAGAAACAATATTCTGGATCCTGGAACAATTTACTCAGAAGAGCCAGGTGTCAACACTGCAAAACATGAACCAAGCATCAACTCTGCAAAAGCTAAACTAAAGTAGGAATACTTTAAAAATATTGTAGCTAAAGAAAAAATATTCTAAGCCTCTCTCCCTCACCCTTCATTCAGATCACAAGCCTGACTGCTAAATCAGCATCAAAGCTATAGCCCTAGTTAGTTGTGCTTCAGTGGTTGTGGTTATTTACGAAGAAATGCTCAAGACCAGAGAAATTTTATACTAAAATGTTTAAATACTTGACTTTAGAACTGCTTACCAGGAAAACAACAGGAAAAGGATGTGGCCTGATAAATGCTTGTAACAACTTCATCAGTGTCATATTTATTCATATGAATCCGATTTCACCAAGAATTAATAAGTGTGAGAAGTCTGAAGTGTACGCGTATCATGCTACAAATTAGTAGTTAAATAACCTCCATTTTCAGGCAGAAAGATAAATGTTTTTAAACTCACAGCAAATGCTGCCCACTAAAAGTCCTTGAAACCGTTCACTGAAGTTGCAGGAAGAAAAAGAGACACAGAACAGTGCAGCCTCAGCCCGCACGTATGGACCTGCTGAGGAAAACAAGAGGTGGCCAGTGGGAAGAGGAAGGAGAGATGGCGTGATGGAGAGAGCAAGGAGCAGGGGCTCTGCTTTCACCTGGTTGAAACCCAGGCTGTGGTGCCAGGTGGGTCCCTTTCTATAGTGTCTACATAACCTCTCCCTGCCCTAGTTCTGCAGGGCAGGAACACCCTGCACACACCTGCACTGAGGACAGATGGAAAAATGCAAAGAGAACACGTAAGGACAAAAATCCCTGTGAAAAGACCATAAAGCCCCTTTCCTCCATCTTTCCTCTCCCACCCACTGTGTCCTGTCCTTCCCCACAAGTACGTGGAGACAGACAGCAAGCAGAGGCTCCATCACTCCTGTCAGCGTCAGCCTCCTGCAGCTCTAAGGGGTTTGTCTCAGGGACATCAAATAGTAAAATATTACCCTAAATTTGGCCTTACTGAACAATAAGCGGTGCAAGAAAGCATAATGGAAATATTAGCATCAGCAATAATATGGAAAGCCTTTACTTGCAAACATGATCTCAAACTACCACTTCCAGTGTGGGGAAAAAAAAAATCCCCCCCCAAAAACTATCCTCATTCTATTCAATTGCATTTCTTCTTGTTTCAAAGCCAGGAGTTTAGCAGGATTCAGTGGAACAAAACAAAGGTGCGTAACAATGGGTATTAGGAAGAAATGCTTCCTTTAAACCAGGTTATTTTAAAGATTATTTTTGAGAAAATGCTTCGATCTGTCTCTCCCCAGACTCTGCAGTATGAGGGGCTCAGAGGATTAAGTCTGCCACTTTGAGGGCTTTTCTGAACATATGTGCTGGTTTGTTTGGGGTGGAGTTCATTTTCCATACAGTAGCTGGTTTGAAGCTGTGTTTTGGATTTGTGAGGAGAATAATCTTGACAACACACTGATGTTTTTAGTGGGTGCCAAGCAATGTTTATATTAAGTCAATGTTTATATTTTTTGCTTTGTCATCCTGCTTTTTTCTGTACGAGAAACTGTGAGGAGACACAACCAGGACAGCTGACCCAAACTGACCAAGGGGATATTTCATGCCATCAAATAACATGTTTGGTATATAAGTCAGGGGATGTTGGCTGACTCCCTCAGGGCGCTCTCAGGCTCTCTCTCTCTGGTTGCTCAGAAACTGGTTGGGGATTGATTGGTGTGTGGTGAGCAGTTGTAACATTTGTGGAGTTTTTTTCCCCTAGTGCTGTTTCCTTTACATATTAGTAGTAGTAGTATTTTTTTATTATTATTTTAATTACATACTATTAGTATTATTAGTGTAATTGTTTTAGTTCATTTCACTTAATTTTCAACTGCTAGACTGTTCTTATCTCAAGCCACAAGTTCTCTTATTTTTTTCCTCTGATTCTCTCCCCCATCCCACTGAGGGAAGGGGGAGGTGAGTGAGCAGCTATGTGCTGCGTGATTGTTGACTGGGGCTAAACCACAACAACATACTTTTAAGTCTGTCAGTTGTGTCCTGAATGTGGTTCAACCAATGCTTTTCTAAGGACAACGTGACAGCAAAACCGTTCTGTACATATTGCCCCACAAACATTAAACCTCGCATGTTCCTCATTTTAAAGGTAAACCAACACCGAAGGGACTGTGGAACGGTAGGGCTGCTGGTTGACCAGCTTCTCCGGGCAGTTCAGTCCACTGCTTTGCTTTACAAGAAGCAATGGTGCTGGTCTGCAGGATGGGAACCAGCCAGCAATCATAGCTCAAACCGCCTTGTAAAGTCCCAGCCAACACATGTGGCAGGTCCCTGGCTCCTGTCCAGCAGAAGAGGCGCTCTCTGCTCCATCTCATGAGCTCCTTCCATCAGCCTCGATGCAAAGATGACCATGAGGTCACTGGCAGCCAAGAGAGCAAACTGCATCCTGGGGTGCATCAAACACAGTATAACCAGACAGTCAAAAGAGGCGATTATCCCGCTGTATTCAGCGTTGGCACAGCCTCACTTTGGGTCCTGTATTCCATTCTGGGCCCCACCATTTAGGAAGGACATGAAGGTCCTTGAAGAGGAGGGCAACAAAGCTGGTGAAAGCGCTGGAAGGAGTGTCTACAAAGAGCAGCCAGGTACCTTGGGCTTGTCTAGTTTGGAGAGAAGGAGACTGAGGGATGACCTTATTACTCCCCACAGCTTCCTGAGGAGAGAACATTGAGAGGGAGGTGCTGATCTCTTCTCCCTTTTCCAGTGACAGGACACATGGATATGGCTCCCAGCTGCACCCAGGGAAGTTTAGACTGGACATTAGGAAGAGGGTGGTCAAACACCGGAACAGGCTTCCTAGAGAGGTGGTCGATGCCCCAGGCCTGTCAGTGTTTAAGAGGCATTTGGTCAACACCCTTAACAACATGCTTTAGCTTGGTCAGCCCTGAAGTGGTCAGGCATTGGCCTAGGTGTGATCATTGTAGGTCCCTTCCAATTTAAATATTCTATTCTATGTCAATGGCTTTTAAAGGGATTGGTGTTAAAAATAGGGCTGGAAATTCAGAGTTTCCTTACTGCACCCAAATGCAGTTATTGCACAGTAGCTCTTCTGAGAGAGCAGCTCAGAAGCTAGCTCTTGCAAAGGTGCCTAATGCCAAATTGTAACAATGACAAGGGACACAAAGCTATCAGAAGTCTGCCTCTTCCTCTGCCTTTCATCTGAACATGAAAAGAATGAGGGAATAGACATCCTTCTGCATAAACTTTTTGCTGTTAGCATCCAAAGGTATAAAAACCAGCACCTCGGAGAAAAAAACACTTTTAAAAATACTGTATCAAAGGTCAGCAAATTATAAATGTGTGAAAAGGAAACAAAAATGTGCAGACTATTTTCTATGATTCACACGTGTGTTTCACACAGGAGAAAGCAAATGCTTACATCACGGCTTAACAGTAGTCTAAAAACCAGCAGCAGCACTGCAATCGGCTTTAGCGTAACCAAACCTGTCCCTGTTGTGAGAAACACTGTGCTGGCAAGACAAGGCACAAAAAGAAGAAAACCTTCTGTTAAAGGCACAAGAGATGCGTGGCCAAGAAAACCAAATGTTTAGAAGTACAGATTCTTTCTGTGAGCTGTATCATCTTAAAAGGAATAATAATAGCAAAATAAATATTGAATTAGGAGGTCTCAGCAGATTTTCTGAATTTAGGTGACTAAATGATAAGTGCTTCTGCACAAACACCATACCGCCAACACATTTACACCAGTGCAAGATCTGCCTGAAGGCCACCATTTCCTGAGTTCAGCTACAGAAAAAAGGAGGGGGAGAGAGAGAGAGAGAGAGATTCTTCTCTTAATCCTTGCTGAAATCTGCACAGAGTATAACTGCAGAGAAACTATGCTTTTATCACACATGCACAGCCTCACCCCAACTAAAATATGATTGAAATTAAAAAGAAAGACTGAAAGAGTCAAACAAACTATGGGATTATATAAGGGGAAAATGACAAGAAATACATTATCATATTTTTGATTACTTCTTTCAGATGTTACTACATAGCTCCAGTACAGTTTCAACACTTATCAACTGAAAATAGCTAATTCTGAATATGAAAGGGCAAGGCATACAAATTATTTCTAAGAACGTAGGACTTCTAGAAGGGGTGTGAACATGCAGCCATCATTGATGCAGTGCTGTCTCTCCTGGACTGCAGACAGGGACCTGGGACCCAGGAAGAAACAAGCTAAAAGTAGTGTGTTGGCATTGGGAAAGAGACACCTGGATTTGGGAAACCGTGCTCCACTGCAGGTGTTTTGTTTCACCTTTGGATGGTCCTTTTACTTATCTCTGCTTCAATTCCCTGCATGTCAACTGGAAAAGTTAAGACCCTACCTATGCCACCAGGATCATACCAGAGCAATTACATTTAGGATGGGGTGGAAAGCCCCAAACCTGACAGTGACATGCAGGCAAGCCTGCCACGGCGCATTGCGACGTCCTGCATAGACACCCAAATCACCCTGAAAGTGGTGTGGTTAGACACAGCAAGCACATCTCATCAGCACAATGCTCAGCAGAGCTATTACTGGATAAACAAGCTGTAAGGTTAGTGAAGCACCAAACTGACATGTCCGATTATATGCACAACGAGAAGGGAGGTATTTTCCTTAACAGTCAAATCCTCTGTAGACTCTACCTCTAGTGACTGCAAAGTTAAATCTTACTAGTAAGTCATGATATAAGAAACATATACATTGCCCCTGGACTGTTAACATTATAGTAGACCATGAGCTGATGTTTGGCACAATAAGGAGTTTGTTATCGATATAAATTCAGGAGGAAATAGTGTTGCCAAATTCTGACTGCCATCACTGAATTTCTAACTAATTCATCTCTTCGTGCTAATTATCTAAACTCAGAGGTTTGCTGTCTTTCAATTTCTGCTTAGGGAGACCAGAAACCACGATTCAGCTGGCAACCTACCTCCTTTTTCTGTTAAGCAATTCTAACAAACAAACTACTTCTACTAAACACTGGAAAATTTGTGTTGTAGTATCATACAATTTGTTTGAGTGTCTGCTTTTCCAAGAAATCCTCCTGAAGCAGCAGTTGTTAGGTAATACAGTTCATCGATATTCAAGTGGTTCCCTAAAATACTAAAGATACACGGATAAAACATTCTGTTATTTTTAACTTAAAGGTGCTAGAATTGTCTGCCAAGTAGACTTGCGCACATCTCTTTAATGCATGGCAAATATCTGTATGGCCTCAGCAGGCAAACACTGTGGGATATGGGGAGAGGAAAGTCTGGAACCTAACTAAGGGGGCCTTGATGATCAAGCTTTCCTTATTTTCTAAACTGCTTATCGCTGGAAGCACTGTCAGCAACAAGAATGCAGCTTCTTACACTCTTCCCCTAAACATCCACTGCTGGCCTCGGCCAAAGACAGGATGCTATATTAGATGCACTTCTCTTGTCTAAAATGACTCCCATGTTCTTCTTCAGTTCATTATTTTCTCATAATTACACCCAATGAACTTCCCTCCCCTCCACAAGTGTTGCCATAAACATGCCTAAGAACTTCTCACAGACACACGCTGTACCATTACACAGGACCCAGAAACAAGGCAAGGAAAACTGACCTTTCTCATTAAGAAGAGATGGGGCCATAAGCCATGTGGGGTCCAATCGAGACGGTCCCGGTCACCAGGAGTTGCACCCCAGAAGGACGCCAGTTCTTCGTCATATGAGCAGCCCAGTTGGCTCCAGACGTGTGTGAGTGCCTTTTGGAAAGGAGGTCCAGTTATGAAGTTACTTTCCTAGAGTTGTATGAGCACTTCAGCACTGTGAAAAATAAAATGAGATCTCCTCCATCATCTTCAGTAATTGATTTTTCTCCCCCATTGCAAAATTACAGCTGAGGTACCTGTCCCATCATACCAGGGGGTGTCTTATGGTTTGAAGGTTTGTATGATCTGTTGGGAAACAGTTGATTTATGAAAATGCTGTCTCAAATCTTACAAAAGTAATTATGAGTTGAATAACAGTGTAGCTAATGGTTTGAGTAGGAAGACAAATATTAAAATACCTTAGAAGTGTCAGAATGACTCAGCCATTAGGCTAGAAAGAGGCATAGGCTGTGACGTGGTGTGTAGGGCCCTCGGCTGGGGCACACAAGCCCCACTTGAATGCCCACGCTGCATTGTCAGAGAATAATTAAAATGGCAAAAGCTGCAACACAAGAGCCAGACCTCCACCAAGTTGTTGTCGTTGGTGCTGCAGCTTGAGAGTTAGCAGAGTAAGGACGTTGGGGAACGAACGCCTGCACTGCCTGGGCCCTGGATGAGAATGTAGAAGATGATTTGGGGAAAGAGAGTTTATCTTCCTTCAGGTTTGTATGCATTTCACCCCATTCAAATTTCAGCAGTCTCAAAGCACTGACACAGAAAGCACCCATCCCGCTGACCTGGCCTCAGGAGTCCCATGGAAGCATCCCCAGCTGATTTCTCTGTGGAAACTGAGACATGTGTCTCAAGAAATAGTAGATCACTTCAAAACCAAAACATGTCAGGGCTCAAAGAGAGAAATCAGCTCACCTGCTCTCCCAAGCAGCAGGTTGAGCTCCTTCTCTTCTGGGACACTCTTGGCCCTGGCACACAGTCAAGGTTTGCTGGTGCCTCCCTCAAGCTGCAGGGTCCTTCCCGAGGACATGGAACACCAGAGGGAAGGCCATTGCCTGGGCTCAGGCCTGTGTACCAACACAGCAGCTTCCTGGCCCTGGTCTCTAAGCCTCACCAGCAACCCACAGGCAGTATTTATGGTCACTTCCTCTGCAGAAGAGCTCCATTTCGGCTCTTTCTGTGCTTCGTCCCTCTCTGCCCATCACCATCACAGCTTTCGGCTTGCCATTTTCTCACCGGTCCTGGGAGTGGATGGTAGAGCAAACACAGAGGCTGGTTAGAGATTAGGAGTTAGACAAGGGTCTAATGCTCGGCTGGTGAGGCAGGTCGTGGGACAAGCTGTCTGAGCTGCAGGATAAGCTGTTTCTCCTGGTGATCAACCGCAGAGACATGCACCACAGGGCTGAAGCACTGCTTCTTGTTTCCCCTGCAGCCACGAGATGGAGCAACTCAATAACAATCAGCTCTGCAGAACCACCGGATTTAGGAGATGGGACACTTCATCCCAGTTCTGGCTCATCCAGAAGCTGTCGCAGCCCTGGTGGGATGCTGCAGTGGCCCAGGGCGAATACATGGCCCATGGAGGGCAGGAGCAAGTTCCAATAGCCTCTTGGCCCATGTCCCACGTGGGACACAGAGAGAGGTTGCTGTTGCTGAGTGGCACCCAGCGGGGCCTCACAGCAGAACCAAGGAATAAAAACATGCTCTCAGGCCGCCATGGAAATCCCAACCAAGAACACTCTAGCAGTAAAAGCTTCTCCAGGATCATCCCAAGGCTCCACACATTGCTCCATCCTGGCCTCTGTTGCCCAACCTCCTGCTTTTTCCTTCTGGATGGGTTCTGAAGTCTCTTCCCAGCACAGAGCTAGAGTAGCTTGCCAAAAAAAAAGATAAAATCCAGGGGCTCCAGGAACATGGGAGGGCAGGGGGGAGGTGCATGAAACTGAAAAGCAAAGACTTGAAAAGTATCTGGGGAAAGCAAGGAAGAAAGTGAGGGGTTCACAGCAGTGGATGGTGTCTCTTCTCAAGCAGAGAAAATAATTTTACTGGTTAGACTCTGATTTGGACTAAGAGAAAAACACGTCTCCACTGCACAACCCTATGTGCTGCAATGGTTACTGATCTGGCTCCTCAACTGGAAGATGGTCAGTGGCACCAGCCTCATACTGACACTATTCCCGAGAGCCAGGACCAACAGCTGAAGAGCCAGGACCATGGCACTGCTGTCTGCGGGGCAGTCCCACGTCAGGGCACAGCAACCCATCAGCAGTGCCTCGGGCAAGGAGAAGGTCATCCCCAAGGGCAAGTGCAGGGAACCAGCAGAGCTTCACTGGTTGCTACCCAGAGATGGTGGCCTGAAGGGGAGGTCTGTGAGGCAGCAGCAATACAGCAAAGTCCTCAATATGAGGAAAAAAAAAAAAAAGCAGGTGAAACAGCTCCCTTGTCAGGAAAAAGGAACAAGATGACGCATTCAGCATCTGAAATCACACGAAGCAGCAGGTGCTCCGCAGGCTGGTGGCATCGCTGACACGCACAGAGGCACCAAGGGCAAGAGCAGAGTTTGCAGCTTGTGGCCCTCTTCTCCTTGGTCCGCAAGAAAAGGGACAGCATGCTTGGTCCTGAGAACTTTGTGAAGAGTCATGTCGCTTTAGCAGAGAGTAGGGCCTGCAGCGAGAAAAGAACGGTACCTTGGCTGCCCACAGCTTTCTCACCTCTGTATCACAAGTTAAGCTATTTATCAACAGTCTGAGAGTCCTTCCTGGACTATCCCAGCCTTTCCATTATGCTGCCCACTTGGTTTCATTTTCACGTCACCATCACCCCTCAGCACCATCCTTTCTCACCCTTTCGATTTTGAAGGGAGAGGAGCCTTCACACCTTGTCCCAGCTGCATCTGTACCCCGGCATGCCTTCCTGGCCATTTCTCCTCAGAACCCTCTCTCAAAAACCTTGCTGGAAAAAGAACAGTAGACCAACCGCCGGTGGTGGCTACACCACTATGACGTGCCAACCCTGTCATTGCTGCTTCCTCATCCTCCCCTTTCCAGAGCATCTTTCTCCAGTAGCTGCACAGGGCTTTGCGCAGCAAGCATGCCCAGGCAGGCGTGCTTCTGGGCAGCCTCCAGCAAGGTGGGATGAAAATTAAAGAGAAAAGGAGAGAGAAGAGAAAGCTCCATGTGTGTGAGGGGAAAACCTCGAATGGGGAAGAGAGAGCATTTGCTCTGAGCATTGGTGGCGGTATCGGAGCCGGCATGTGCAAACCCCAGACCAGGGCAGGAGATGAGAAAGCAGTTGGGCTTACGTCCCTTGCTCACGGCAGCCTCCATTCCCACCATCCAGGCTGGCTCAGGCCCCAAATGCCTCTTCATGGCAGTGGTGCCTGCCTGTGTGGTACAGGGTTTTCTGTTCATAGTCGAAATGCAGTCATGGTCACAAGACCACCACTGGATACACAGAAGTGAAACCTAGCTGAGGAATGTGATGAGGTATTGTTCGCTCAGACACTACATCACCTTTTTTCCCTTTGGTAGTGGTTTCATTTTTTTTTTCTTAAGTAGAGTCATTTCAACTAAAATACCATGGGGAAACCCCAAGCACTATTTTTTCTCTTGTCTCCTAACCCCATCTCTTTCACAGATGTACAGTTTGAATTCAGCCAATATAATTATCAAGTTTGATATTTAAGAGGTATGCAGAAAACCAAGCAAAATCCACCCCACTGGCCTTTCTTTCCCCCTTTGACAAGAAGATTGCAAACGTGTACAATGGGAGGAAAAAAAAAAAAAGTCTTTTTTTTCCCTTCCCCCACTGAAAGAAAACCAAGCAAAATCCACCCCACTGGCCTTTCTTTCCCCCTTTGACAAGAAGATTGCAAACATGTGTACAATGGGAGGAAAAAAAAAGTGTCTTTTTTTTCCCTTCTCCCACTGAACTAAATCAGCAGCTGACACTCTCCAAGGGTACATTCCCTACTTCCTAGGAGTATAAACAGATTTAAGAGTAACCCTTGTCTTTTTTTAAAATACCCCCTTGTCTTTTTTTAAAATACCAACTTGAAGCGAACATATCAGACCACCACTGAAAATCAACAGTCTCTTTTTCCTTTCAGGTACCATGAAAAGTAAAGGAAACAATGAGAATAATAGCCAGGATGTACCTTAAAGCACAGTTTGACAGCTAACACTCTAGCCGCGGATGTCACATACAATGCCTAAAATCACGTCTTATCAGAGAAAGATCTGTAGGGTCAGAATTTCCTTCTCTGTTACTGGAGTGGGTGACTCAGAGACACCAGCCCCACAAAGACATCTATTTACATCCTTAAACAAGCGCTGTGTGACATACTATGTACATAGTGCGTGTCTGTAGACACAGCGTGGGGAGACCGATGTAAGGGAAATACGTGATGAAACGAAAAGCAGCAGCACTTCATGCTTTCTGCCATCCTGAGTAGCAGCTACTTTGCGTGCAGCTCTCTCCACTGCCTCAGAAGAAAACACAAGACTTGAGAATTCTGCAAGTGGAGAAGGAGAAAAAGTCGGCAACCAGAGGTAGAGCAGCCCAAAGGTAAGATGAAAAGAGAGAATATTTCATTGTAGTGAAACCTTGCCTTAAAAGCTTTCTTCTTGCTACAAGATCTGAACACTAGGTATATTTCATGTAACTTGTTTTGCTTATAGCTTATCTACCTTTTTTTAAAGAATGGACAGAGCTACCCCTTTGCATTTCTGCTTCAATTTTTTTTTTTTTTTTTTTTGCTTTGTTGCTAAATCTACACAACAGATTCTAGTCTAAAATGCCTTTTTGTCATAACTAGATTTTTCTTAGGTAAAAATCTTGCTAAGGGGCTGAAATCCTATTTCTCTAGACCCAGAATTTCCTAGACACACTGTCAAAAAAAATAAAAAAACCCTAATGGAATCTACAGTGGCAATGAAGTAAAGATCTTTGTCAATATTTATTACCTTTCAGTAATTCCTTAATTAACTTTTCATTCCTTTGGCTCTCGGTAACGGGTTCCCTCCCAGCATCAGACCCGCAGTGCTTCACTCCATGAAGGGGACTCGGCAGGAAAGCAGCATACTGTGCCGGGCAGTATCTCTGCCCAGGTCATCGGTGTAACACCTTCTCTGCCATGGGCCACCGGAATCCAGAGGTTGCAGGACCCAACCCAGCTCCCAGACTCCCCAGCCCTGTGGGTGTAACTCCCAGGCAGTGAACAACCTGCAGCACAACCAGGGCTGCTTCTCCCCTCCAGCCGCTCAGATCCCCAAGTGCTTCACAACTCGGTCTTTCCCGTCCTTTTTCATCTGGGGCTGCTGCCCCACTGAGCCACATCCCCCGATGCCTTACAGGCTGTGCTTTATGCTGCCAGCAGCACTGCCTGTCGCCGGGACCCCAATAAAACCTGTGCCTGCTGCGGCAGCACAGACGCTGCGGATGGATCCCTGCACCTGACCCTGCCAGCACCCCATTCCCCATGAGGCTGGGTTTCTGGAGCTAGTTTTCTCACTTCCATAATGTAACCAAGCAATTGACGGAATCATTTACCTGACACCAGTGTGTCCTTAAGGAGCAGCAGTCAGCCCGCTCTTGTTTCCTAACAATAATTGATAGTTTTTAAGAAAGATACAGGTTTCCTTTTTGCTGCTCCGAATCTCTCTCAGAGAGTTCCCTAACCCCTCCCCAACCACAGCATGAGAGCGCTTACCTCTGAAACATCGGGGGAGTAACTTCATCTGCAGGACAGGAACTTGTACTGCACAGTTGACGAATCTGAAATGAAACAGAATCAAGATCAGTAACCCATGTAGGAAAGGCACTAGGCTGAAGTAGGAACAACTACGGAACAGCAGGCAAAAGTCATTTCTCGGTGCTGACATAAAGATCTTCAAAAAGCTCTATTTACAGGGCACATTTGCTGTGACAGACTGGCTGGAAGGAAGGACCAGGTATTCCTGCGTATTTCCATCTGCAAGCGGTTCCAGCTGACACCAGCACTGGAGAAACCAATGAGAGCCTTCCCAGTCCTTATCAGGAGAGTCTGAAGGCAGGATCAAACCAGCACCCTTCCGCTAAAGAGGAGGATTACTTCATGACCCCTGCTCAGAGGGTGCATACCTCCACGTTTTGAGTCCCCTCTTTGCAGAGAAGAAACCTGCTGCATGTTTTCTGCACCTCCTGTGGTAAGTCTGCCTAGTTTAGGCAAAAGGTTGGGTTCCTAAATCTCATTCTTCTTCTAAAGACTTAACCTCTTTAGAAATAGCCTGTTTGAAACTCCCTGCCTGCCTTCTTTCAGCAGGCTCGTCAGAAGGGCCAGAGGTAATCACAGCCTCAGTGGTGGTGGGAGAGGGTACATGATAGCAACAACTGTTTGGGATCTTCTCATTAATTTATATGGGGGAGGCTCGTGTTCTTGGCTACCCAAGGTTTCTTACGATAGCTTGATTCAGGAAATCTCATTCAACTAATGGTCTCCATCCTCACAATGCAAGTAACTGTGAAACTGAGGGCTGCTACCCTGCAAAGAGACCCACTCCAAGGGCATGGTGCAGTCATTTCTATACTCTGCCTAGCCTGCACCATAGGGCAGCACAATTTCAGGTAATGGTGCAAGTGAGGCTCAGACCCCAGAAAGCCCTGCTGCTGCTTGAGGGACATCCTTGCCCCAGTGCCTTGGCACTGAGCAGCTCCATTACTGGGAGGTGCAGTTCAGCACACAGCAGCCTGAGAGGAAAAGGCATCTCCACATCTGTGGATGCAGAGAAACCTCATTGGCCTTTGTACCGGGTCTCAAATGTGATCTGCATCCTTCCTTGTGGTGAACATGATCTTCTCTTCCAGCGTACCTGGAGATATGAATTACACCCACGTCAAGAGCAATACCAGCAACATCAAAGCTGCAGTGGAAGTCTTCCAGTTCATCATGTACACCCCCACGTTTACCCTGGGATTGTTGTTCAATGTGATGGCTCTGTCATTCCTGTTTTTTAAGGTTAAAAAGCTATCAGAATCTACAGTCTACATGATAGCCCTTATTTTCCTGGATACTTTGCTGCTGTTTACTCTTCCTTTTAAAATAATTTCCTACCACCTCCAGGACAACTGGAACTTGGGATCTGTGTTTTGCTCCACTTTGGAGAGTCTTTACTTTGTAAACATGTATGGCAGCATCCTCATCTCCCTCTGCATCTGCATAGACCGGTACATCGCTATCCGGCACCCTTTCACAGCTCGCACCCTGCGATCCACCAAGAAAGCTGCTACGGTCTGCGCTGTCATCTGCCTGGGCACCTCAGCCGGGACAATCTCTACTTTCCAACTGCACGGAGACAGCCACAACATCTCGTCCTGCTTCCATAACTTCTCCAACAGTACGTGGAAAAATACCGGCCTGTTCAGCGCCTTGGAGACTACCTTCTTTGGCAGCATGGCAGCCATGACCTTCTGCACTGTACAGATCCTCCGGGGCTTGAGAAAGCACAGGCAACCAGACAAACCCCAAGCACACACCACCAGAGCAGAGAAGATAGTGGTGACAAACCTCGTGGCGTTTTTGGTCTGCTTCACGCCTTACCACGTGGCATACTTCATGTACTTTTTGGTGAAGAATAACATCATTCACATCCATTTTCAGCAAGTGCTACGAGACATCGTTCAGGTCACCCTTTGCTGGGCAAACCTGAACTGTTGTCTTGACGGGGTGTGTTATTATTTTGTTTTAAAGGAGTCCTTGGAAGACCCATTACAGAACAGAGAAAAAGCAGCCACGCGAAAGCCTTGATCCACGTGCTGCATGTTAGTTACTTGGGATGATGTATGGAGGTGCTTTCAGAGAAAGTGCAGGGTCCTGAACTACTTATCTAAGAGATTTACTTGAATTATTCAGATCTGAACATATTTCATAAAAAACAAAACTAAGTACTTTACCAAGAGACTGCTCCCGCTTATTTCCATCCCGAATGTTTTGTGTTAGCATTTAGGGGTAAAACGAGATGGATTTCCTATAAATGGTGATGCATAACTCTTTGGATGTGACTCCTCTTTACTTGGAAAAAACCTTCCAGCCTCCCTGTCTGTATCACGGCTGCAAACAGCCCCAGGCCTTCAGTCACTACAGACTTAGGCTGCTGAGAATCAGAGACTGAGAGCTTATGGTTAAAAGCTTCAGACTAAATTCTGCTGCCTGCCTTGCCCGTGCATGCTCGTGCTGAGACATGCACACCCGTCTGGTTTAGATTTGCACACGCTATTTAAAAAAATAAAATTATTGTAATTCTAAATCCAAAGGCAGCCTTAGGTTAACGTGGGTATAGCAAGATCTCCGTGCCATTCCTCCACTGGCTGACTTGCTTTGCAAGGTGCAATGCTTGTTTTAGCAGCAGATCTTGTGCCTGCTACATCCCACTTGTGACTGGTATTGCCACTAGCTCGAGTCCCCAGATCAATTGACCATCCCAGTTCCAGTCTTGTACACCAGCCCCCCTCCTGCTCGCAGGCTATCTGTTCCTTCCTGCTTGGTTACAAACCTAGTTTCATGAACAGAGCCAAACCAAACAAGAGCACGGAATAAAAAGCCCAAGTCCAACACAGTGGCAAACACATAGATTCAAAGGAACAACCCCCACCCTACTGGGGCTACAAGCAGCCCTGATCCCTAAAGCAGCAACCAGGAACACAGGATCCCAAGGGGGAAAGCAACCTTTCGGACCCCAGAGCAAGCTGAGTGCTACCACTCCCCAAACAAAACAAGGCAGTAAAAAATCATCCACCAGCAGGAGCCTAACATGCCAGCCAGTTACCTCTTATCAGTGCTCACAGGCATCTCGATGAACTGAGTGACAGTGTGCTCCCAGCCTGGAGAGATGCAGCTCACGGCTCCCAGGGACCCCCACTGCTGCCCCTACCTCTGCCCTAGCAGCCAGCTGCCCCTTGCCTGAGCAAGGAGGATAACGACAACCAGAGCAATTGGTTTTCATATTCGTGTTGAGCTGGATCCTTGCAGTGTATACTCTAGGCAGACACACTAATCCCAGCCTCTAAACTGCCTTTTCTCTCCACTCTTTTGAGAAGCTTAATGCACGAACTGTGTATCGATTTCTTCCCTAAGAGGGTGACTACTAGGCTGTAAAAGTGTATTTTTTTAAAGTCACTATATCTATGTATGAGATTGTATCAGAGGTGTCCAGTTGCTGAGGAGGGAAACACTGCCCCACCACAGACATAAGTGTGTGCTGGTGTTCACAGAGTCCTTTTGGTGTTCAGACGATGAATCATGCTTCTGAGGGTACAACGGTTGTGCATTTACACTAGTCATGTCCTGCTTACATCCAAGTGCACAAAAATAACACCTACCAGGATGTTCCAGCAAGAATTCCTTCTCCATATCAATTGCCATTTCCACTGACACCCTCAGTAAATTCAGAATGTCTGACTAGCTTCCCTGCCAGGAAGCACTGAATCCTCATCATCATCATCACCTTGTTCATAACTTAGTGCTTAACTAACTGCACTTCAAGACAAAAGGGTTTTATCACTGAGATTTCAGAGCCCTTTTGGAAGCACAGTTAGCAAAAAATAGAAGAAAACACTGTGGATGCAAGAGATTCATTTTACATTTCAAAGCAGTAGGCCATGCCAAGAGGGCCTCCACTGTAACTGATAATGCCTGAACATAGGGAACAGGGATTTTGTCAGTACCTCAGGAGGCAGAAAATGCCAAATATATGAGGAAACTGATCTTAGTTGCATTTCTGTAGCCCGAGGCAACTCCATTAGTCTTATTGACATGACTTGGGTTTTACACTGCTATGAATCGAGACTGGACGCAAACCTGTCGTTTTATGCTTCCCACTGCTCAACTTTCTTTCCATTTTTAAGTATGCCTGTTCTTATCTGTTTGTTATCCTGCTGTCCTTGGTCCCACTGAACATAAAGTAACTTGCACTGTAACGGCATTCAGAGTGGTGGTAGTCAGTAGTTATTGACATGACTTGGGTTTTACACTGCTATGAATCGAGACTGGACGCAAACCTGTCGTTTTATGCTTCCCACTGCTCAACTTTCTTTCCATTTTTAAGTATGCCTGTTCTTATCTGTTTGTTATCCTGCTGTCCTTGGTCCCACTGAACATAAAGTAACTTGCACTGTAACGGCATTCAGAGTGGTGGTAGTCAGTAGTGAGATTGAACATAAAGTAACTTGCACTGTAATGGCATTCTGCTGGTAGACAGTAGCGAGATGAATACCAAATTTAGGAATTTTTGGCTTGGCTGCCTCCCTCAGCAATAACACACTGCTTAGAAGAGGCAGGGATGTTGACCAAATTAATCATAGTTAAAACCATAGGAAGGACAAGTTAAAAGGACTTAAAAGAAGCATTTCTTCTTCTCCCAAGCCTCTCCGCTAAGTTTCTCCAGCATTTCTGCCCTATGATTTTTTTTTGTAGAAAAAGACAGGCCAAGGTGTGGAAAAGCTACTACCTCCCCAGGGACAGGACCACCATCTGAGCTCCCTGCCTCTACACGCAGCTCACCCTGCCTCTGCCAGCTCTACAACAGCACTAATTAGCAGGGCAGGGTAACAACCCACGTTCTAAATTTGTGGGGGAAATGGTAATTTTGCAAAGAAAACATTTTCTACTCAAAAGTTCTCTGCTGGATCTTATTGCTTCAAGGCCTTTGAACATTCACTCTCCAGGTCAAATCTGGTGTGGTCTGATCCATTCTCTTTGTTCAGGCAGGTAGCTCTAACAGCTTTTTAATTTGTAGGGTTTTACAAATCATGACACTGGGTAGCTGGGGAGACTACAGAGATTTCTGTTTGCACCAAAAGAATATTAAAGACAGAATGCTACGAAATAAAAGGGAAAAAAAGTCTGGAATCTAAAGCCATTACGGGCTTTCCAGAATACAGGTAATGATTCATCTGAGGAAAACAAGGAAGCAAACCCCAGGATTTGTTTGGAAATGACTCACCCCTAAGAACTGAGGACTCATTCCTAACACATACAGTTCGTAGCTAAAATTTGTTAGCTTATTTTGAAAGAATGAGAATGGGGGTTAGAGAGCTGTTACGGACCACTTTTCCCACTTGCATTTGTTTTTGCATTTGAATGGTGAAAGGGAAAGGGTTTAAACCAGCACTGAAAGCATAGGGAGTCATGGCATATATTTACCATGTATATATATTTATATATGGGAAATATTTACCGTGAACAGTGCCACATCTGTGGTCAGTTATAATGAAGCAAACCTCAGAAAAGCAAGTGTCAAGAGATACGCACAGGCTTTTATAGAAAATTTCATATGCATACGCTCCTCTCAAAGTGGTTTTAACATTTCTATTGCCACTAGAGAGGGTTAATTTGTCCTTTGTTTTCTCTGCAGAAAGACAGCACCACGAGCTAAAGATGAATTTGTGGCACTGTAGGGAGGAGCCCTCTGAGAAAACTCTCACAGACCAGAAGCGTGAAACAGTCAATTCTGCTGTGAAAGTGGAGTACTACGAATAGGCGTATGCAGAAATCACATCCCAGTTCACTTCACAGTTACTTCCCCACACAGCAAAGCTGTTTGTGTGATCTTTTCATCTGCTGCATTTACTGGTATATGAGACAGAAACCTCACAAAGAAGCCAAAATGTCCTAAGTGACACAATACAGTGACAGAGCATTCCCACTGCTGGCCTTGGTGTGACAGAGACACAGAGTCCTGGACAGGTCTGGGTTTGCTGGGAGGATGCTCTGGCTCTCAAACTCGACCTTGCAGCTTGCTCCTAGATTTCCAACTGGCCAGTGCTAAGCTACAATTCAATCAAGTACTCCAGCTCGCTTTACTCGGCCTCGTCTTCATCCTTCCTTCCCTTTCACAGGCCTGTCTTCAGCTTTTTGGAGGCACTGAATTCTCTAGAAAAGCTGACACTTTCCATCAGGTTTCTTGCTCACTGAGAAATTTCTACCATAGCAACAAACTCTAATGAATCAGTGTCTTCAGCTACTGTGAAAGACAAAGGACGCCTACAACTCCTCTGTTTATCCTTCATTTTATCTCATTTATTTTTCTTATTCTGATTTTTATGCACTGTCACTCCGTAAGAATGGCATTTACCACATCTTCTAATATGATAAACAAGGTTGCTGTGGGATACTGATACAACCAAAAATCTGTGAGGAACCAGAAATGTTTCCCAGGAAAAGAAAAGCTGAATCAGTGCCATTTGCAGACACCAAAGGATGTAAATCCTCATGTCTGCTGTATGCCACACATTCCTATTAATCCTTCTCTCTGTTCCAAGACAAAAAAGGCATTAAACTGGGATTATACTTGTGAGCAAGTATCAGCAGTTTAGAGTTTTAAACACTGCCAGATAATTGTTAATCCAAGACTAGTCATTACAAGCCCAGGAAATCCAGTTTAGATTACACTTCAGAGTACACCAACACAATCCCAGCCATTCCCTGTTAAGCATTAACGTTGTGACTACAAGTAAAGCCATCTCCCAGAGACCAGCATCCAACCTGGTCCCACTCCGCCAGCCGCACTATCTGAGACAATGAGGGACACTATTGGAAACAGCATTATTCAGGGTAAAGAGGAGCTTAGGGAAGCAGGAGAAGTGGCAGACAGCAGAGACCAGTCTGACTTGATTCACGCTCATAGGAAGTGCAGTGGCTCAAAAAGGGGACAGAAATGAAGGAATGGGACTTTCGACAGACCAAGGTCGGTGTGGCTCTAAAATCCCTGCCGATAGATTTGTTTCCCTTTGCAGAGCAAACAACTTGGCATTAATACTGAGTATGTTTACGTACCCCATTTTGTAGGAGTAGTGAGGAGATAAAAGCCTGACCTATAGAACGCTCTTCATCTCACTCTGAGCTCAGGCTCCCGCTGCCGCTCCTTGCAGCTGCGCAGAGACCCAAAGCGTGTTTGCATCCCCTTTGGGATGCCCTGGCGTACCCCACCGAGCCCCCAAGGCCAGATCAAATGGGGATGAGCCCTTCTCACCCGTACCTGTCTCTCACTGTAAAATCATACGACAGGGGCCAGAACACGCTTCATGCCAACCCACAGCTTGACACATCTTGCCTTATGATTCCAAAGAAAAACACATCTAGGCTACCAGGAGCGGGAGGAGGTAAAGCAACGGGCTGGACACATTCGCATTCTAACCAACCCCATGCTATAATGGAAAACAAAACCTAACCCAGCACTGTATCCAAACCCTTTAATGCCTCACCTCTGCAACACAAAATACAGGGGCAAGAATAGTATGTTCCCTTGTTTTGGAACAAAGGTGCACAAGCAGTACCACCAAGTCTTATCCTAGATTTGATTTCTGGGCATAATCACACCATTCACATTGCTATTATGGGCTATTGCTCTCCAAAATTATGCTGTGTCACTTGTCTTGGGATGCCCACATACATCTAAAACAGAACATCTTTAAAAGACATCCCAAGTCTCTCTCCCACTTTTTGGCCTTCAAAAACCTGATCCTGCGGGCAAATACACACATTCTAATTTTTAGTCTGTCAGCTGACCTAACTTGCACAACACAGCAGCCAGATTCCCATTCTGAAAACTATTTTGTTTGCATCGGATGAAGGGCTTGTTTTTCCAGAACTCTGCTGTATACCACCAAGGATCTTACTTTTAATATTCTTCCTAGATACATCAGGTTTGCAACCCAGCTCCCACCTCATATTTACATGTCCTTTAAACACAGATGTAAATATAACCATGTAAGTCACAATCTCTCTTACCAAAGTTTTGGCAAAACTTTTCAGGGTATAAATTATTATTTTCTTGCGTAAGTACAAAATGTCAAAGCAGCAAAGCTTGAAGGTCATCCTGACAGGGAGCTGAGAGGAAGGAAACACTTGGCTGGCCAGTTTGAGGACACCTAGAAAAGCCTTGTGACATTCTGAGTATTAATGAAAACAGCACAGAGTACCATTGGGCAAGTTTCTCAAACCCAGGGAGAGGAAGGAGTGGCACCACAAGCCTATGGCAGGTGACACACACCAGCCGTGGAGCAGAGCCGTATTACAGGTGACCCCGGAGCAAAGGGGCAGCAGGTCAGGCTCCAGTTGCTCCAGGATTCACAGCCTCTGGAGGAGAAGTGGGGTTTCAAACATGGCTGAAAACAGCACGTGCAAATTTCAGCTCTTTAACAGCTACCTTTGGTCCTTGGAGGATGCTGGGGAAGCATCCCTGTCAGAAAGGTAGTTCACTGATGTAACATATTTTCTGTATTATTGCACTCCATTCTCCATTACAACCACGTTCACTCAACTTCTGCTGCATATTTAATGAACCTGAAGTTAGAAACCCTTTTCTATATCACAATCAGCTGCTGTGGAAATGAACCCAGTATCCCAGAGGATTACAGTCTGAAGGGCCTGATTTAATTGCACCCTCTGGACAGACAGACTCCAACGGTTAACATCTAAATGAGGAATAAGTAATAGGGATGGATCAGCTCTTGAGAAACAAAGGGTCCCACTGTCATGCAAATAGCATTTGTTAGGAAGAACAATGAAGGAAAATAAAGAAAAGTCAGAGACAAAGCAGAAGAATTCTGGGCTGAAGGTTTTTTGAGAGGCATCAGCTGCTCTTTAAACCATAAACAAATTTTTAGAGTGTTTTTAGATTTGCTTTTGCATCCCTAGGTGGGACTTGGTAGATGCAACCAAAAGCAAGTGTCCAATTTGCTTTAACCTTCTTTTTGTCCCTTAGCTCCTATTCACACCCTTAGATGGGAACAGTTTTCAACATCTGTTACCAAACTTTTAAAGGAGGAAGAAACGTTAAGAAAAGAAGGAAAGAATAAAAAAAAAAAAAAGGAAAGAAAAATGCAGTGAAAAGGAGAGCGTTGGCAAACAACAGCAGCTCTCCTCAGCAGGTGTCGACTGTGAAAAGCTGCTTTGGGAGATCTTGGCAAGAGCACCCTCAATCCAAGGCGAGCGAGCGCTGTCACGGGCTGGCGGTGGGAGATGACAGAGGGCTGGGGAGCATCTCGGAGCAGGCATGGCGAGCTAACAAGCGACAGCACAGCGGTCAGCAACACCTACAGCAGCCGGCAGAGACCACTTCAGGCTTTGTGCAAAGCGTTAGTACATCCATGGTGAAAACTCCAGCCTTAAACTGCCACAGAGGGAAAATGCCAAGAAAAGGTATATACAGTGACAGCTCTTGCAATAAATCATGTATTCTGCATGTATTTCTCTTGATGGCTCTGCAGTTTTTTTCCATGTTAAGCCCTGGTGACGTAGGTCAGCTTTTTTCCTTTGAAGTCCCAACCACCTTCAAATACTTTCCTAAATACAGCACCACATTTGGGATTTTGTCTTCACGAGATGCTCTAGGGATCCTGACTTTGCAATGGGACCGGGAGGGCAATGCCAGCCATGGGCAGACCTCAACGCAGCGGCCGGAGGGTTTCTCTTACATATGGACAGCAAAGGTTTTAACTTCTGCCTCCTCAAAGTCACTTGCCAAATTAACAGTTTCTGTCAGAAAAGCAGTATTACTTTGAGAAGTTTCTTGTAACCCAGGGAGGATTTTGCATAGAAACAGCTCCAGTGACAAAACGCTGCCCGCAGGGCCATGTTTCTACAAGGAAACAATGCAGTTTCAACATTAAACCATTGGTTTAAGCTTCCTCCACTTACTTCGTGTTTGGATGAGCGCCAGGAGAGTACACAGGCGAACCAAGCGTAAGGAGGATCGAGGCGCAGGGCGTGCAGGCCCACGCCGGCAGCTCCAGCCTTCCCTCAGCACCACTGCCATGAGCAGTATGGCCACTGTGGCCAGCACGGCCAGGAAACCTGTTGAATGATGGGGTCATTTGATGAGTTAATGACATGCTAACTTCAACAAGCAGCCACAAAGGCTATGGCACAGGTACTGAGCGGCCCTCAGCCCTGCTCGCTGCCTGGGACCGGAGCTACGAGGGTGGTGGCCGCTGAGCCCGGCATCAGACACAGAGAGCCCTCTGCATGCTCAAAAAAAGCACTCTTCCTGGCCAAGCCGGTGGATGGCAGCCATGGACACCCTGCCTTACTGCATCTGCACAGGGCTAAGGTTACGCTGCCCAGAGGTTTCACAGCAAACTGAATGTGAGGTGTGCAAATATTAGAAGCCATCCACCCTTCTAGACTACCGGAGCTACCCTTCCAGCAGTCATGGCATACAAATAGTTGAGCACTTGCTGTTAATGAAAAATTTGGGGAAAGAAGTGAACCAAAAACGTGAAGACCCACCAAGTCCGTATGGGCATGCACAAAGCTCTGGCAGAGTCGGTATTTCAGAAACAGCTGCACTGGATGAATTCAAATTATCAAGGAGACTGATATCAAATATTTACCTTTTAGAGTAATCAAACTTCATCAAAAAGCAGTGAATGCAAGCAAAGGGCATTTCCTTTGCAAACCTTCATTACAGAATTGACATGCCTTCCTCTTCCTGCTTAACATTTCAGCCAGCCACTTCAGCATCTGCTGCTCCAAAGGCAACGAGGTTTGAGTGAGTTTGTTGTTCACTCATGCACTAAAATAGTGGGGTAGGGAGTAAAAGAAAGCGTTTATATCCATGACATCTTAATTGAATCTTTTATTTAACACTGTTACAAAGCTCAAAGATGGTCCAAAACACTTACTGCAACTCAACTTCATGTTTCAGAGGGGCCAAAACTACATCACAACTGTCTCTACTTTTGTAGTGCTCATTTTCCTGGAGAGGTGGACAAGCATCAGTTTTAAACACCTCCTTTCCAAATACTGCAAAATGCTTCTCAAAGCACTTTTATCAGGCAATTCTGTTCCCACTGCTCAGCAACCCAGCCTGCTGCTGCCAAGAGAGGAGCCCTTCCTGGCAGTGCTAGGGACCTGGATGTCTCCAACTGAATGGAGAGGAGTGGCCAAACTAGGGCAGGAGACAGAATACGTTTAATCGGTCCTCACTTCCTTCTCAGGTCCTGGGCTCACGGAGGGGCGAGACCGACAGCGGTAACCATGCAGCTGAAATACAACTAAGTGCCTGAGAAAGACCTACCGAAGGGCTGTCACTGCAGCCGGCAAGCCAGGGGCTGGTACACCGCCAGCCGAGGCGCAGGGGTTTGGATGAGGCTCAGCACTCATTCCCAACGGGTCATCATCCGGCACGGCAGAGGCAAACGCGACAACCTGCTCCACAACGGCTGCCATTTCAGCGTGGCCATGCAAGCAGGCCCCAGGGCTAACTGCAATTGTCTTGACCCAGACTCGGGTCTTAGGAGACAGCTGCGCATCGACCTTGCCCACAAAGGGAAACACAACATGTTTAAACAGCATCGCTGCCAGCAGTGGAGTGGGAAATCACCCGTTTGCTGTTCCCAGCACGTTCATTGCCCCAGGGAGGAGCAGGGGAACCCTCCTGCTCTGCCTCATTTACACCGCGGGGACCTGTGCACAAACAAGTGCTGCGTGTGGTGCCGTGGGATTTTTCCAGCATTGCTCAATAACTGGGCGCGCTGTTAGCTTTTAAGGAGGAGGTTGCACTGTCACCTCACTCCAGTGGGCAGCCTCGCTGGCAGCGTGCTTCTAGCCCTTTATGCCCCACAAAAGGGGATGTAACCCCCGCTAGCAAGCTGCATGCATACCATGCTGCATCTGGGGGGGCATTTCAAATATATGTTAAAAGCTCCTTGTCATGCAGGCAGTCTTCAGTAGCACTGGGGAAGGCCAAGGGAGGGAAGCACTTTCTGAAGTTTGGAGCCCCCTACTCCCTTCCCTCTCAGCTAGTCCAACAGCCCTAACTTGCCCCAAGATCTCCCCAAAATCACTGCAAAACTCAAAGCAGTCAACTGCACAATCTACGACACGAGCAAACCCTCAGCGCGCGACTTCCAACCCACACAGCCCCCCTGCTCCCCCACCAATGAGCAGGGGCTGCAGGCGGCCACGCAAAGCCAGTCACCCCTAATTTTACAGCCAGCCTGTAGATGTAGGTATCTGCATGTGGGTTATTCCTCTCTGGGCACTTTTTTGGGGGGGATGGGGGGACACAACACATTTTTGTAGTGACATCCAATGTTTATTCTTAGCTTGTTTAACAACAACGCATCAATCTACTAGACTAGTCCCAAATATTCGACTTACCAAATGATCAGTCCATTTGGAGACCAAACTGAACTCAGCCAAGTCATATAAAATGCTGCCTGAAGTTGCTTCTTTCAGCACTCAAAACCACAGCTGTCAGGTCTGAACCTTTCTTGAAAAGGTCACTTCGTTGGTCTGTATTTTCCGTTACAGAGACCATTAACATGGTGCTGCTGGTTTAATTACCACAAAGGCCGCTATATGTTCAAAACTACCACACCCTACTTTTCTTTCATTTCTCAAAACCGGCTTACCAAATTTCATAACGAGGTGCATGGCTAAGTCACTGCTCGCTTCTCAGGCCTCCTCGGCACCGTCAGAGCCAGCCATGCCACAGGAGAAGGTACCTGGGGGCCAGCAGCAGGCTGCACCCCCCCAAACACCTCCGCGCAGGGTGATGCTCTGACAACGCTGCCGACACAGGGCTGCGTTCAGAAGGCAGCTCTAGGTACCCACAATGCCAAAGCGAGTAAGCTGATAGCTGCTTCTTTGGATTTTAAGATGCAGCAGTTTCTGGAGAAGGGCTCATGCGGAATGACTGTGGTTCGAGCAGTGGCAAACACAAAACCACCATCTGAGCAGAGTGAGAAGTGAGTTGGGGCCTGATCCAAAGCCTTTGCTGGTACTTTACTGAGGACAATTTGCTCCTTGTCCTCAAAAAGAGGCAACAGAGCGACATCTTTGAGAAATCTCTTTAAAAGATGACAAATTTTCATTTGAGAAGTTTTCTTCAAGATT
>NW_010231647.1:0-18731 GCF_000690775.1 Eurypyga helias | reverse complement strand
TGAGAGCGCGGCGGGGAAGTTGTGCCGATGGGGCTCTGGCTACCGAAAAGTAGAACAACTCGGCGCTGCCCCCAGCCCCGCGGCGGGGCTGCCTGGCAAAACACCCACAGGGATGCTTTGCGGAGAACCGGTGTTACCTCCCGGCATCTCACTTGTTCCTGCCCAGCTGTGACCTGGAATGTATCTTCCCTTGCTGATAGACGGGAAAGGAATCCAAGCAACTTCCAAAGCAGTCAATTATGCTTAATTACGAGAAAAATACTGCAGAGGAAAGATTTCTTGCCAATTCTCACTGCAGCCCGGTCTACAGAAGCGCCTACTGCAATAATCCCGGTTGGTGCCACACTGGGCCTCACCCTTCTTCCCCGCATCAGAGGGGGAACGGAAAGAGCCCCATAGAATTATAGAATCACAGAATGGTTTGGGTTGGAAGGGACCTCAAAGACCATCTAGTTCCAACCCCCCTGCCATGGGCAGGGACACCTTCCACTAGACCAGGTTGCTCAAAGCCTCATCCAGCCTGGCCTTGAACACTTCCAGGGATGGGGCATCCACAGCTTCTCTGGGCAACCTGTCCCAGTGCCTCACCATCCTCTCCGGGAAGGCCTTACCTCCACTGGATCCCACTCCTGCTGCCTTTGCTGTCCTTATTCCAGAAGAGAAGACGGACATCCTCTATCCCACCAAACTTTGCCACCTTTGAGCCTGCTCCCAAGGGATGAGAGACAAATGCTCGGTACAGCCCAGACTGGGGATGCTGGGCTGAGTCAGGCTCCAGCAAACTGGAGGAGGCCTGAGGAGGCTATCTGTACCCTAAGCAGAACAGGAGCACATACCCTGCTTCGTTGTTAGACACCCTGGTTGTAGGTGGCCCTTTCGGAGGAGTCTGGGCCTCAATTTTTCAGCGGTTAGTGCTCAGAGACCCCCCAGTACCCTGGGCATGCTTGTGAAGGAAAATACTTCTCGCACAGAATGACAGTTGATTGTTAACATTTTACAAATGTGCAGAACAGATGTGAAACTTGCACCCTCCTTAGTTTTATTCACGCATGGGAGCCCATGAGTGAAAAAGCAGCTCTTTGGCTGGAACTTCAGCCTGGAGAAAAGAAGGCTCCAGGGAGACCTTATTGTGGCCTTTCAGTATTTAAGGAGGACAAACTTTTTAACAGGGCCTGTTGCAATAAGGCAAGGGATGATGGTTTTAAACTAAAAGAGGGTAGATTTAGATTAAAGGAAGAATTTTTTTACTATAAAAGAGGGTAGATTTAGAATAAAGGAAGAATTTTTTTACTACAAGGGTGGTGAGGCACTGGAACAGGTTGGCCGGAGAGGTGGTAGATGCCCCATCCCTGGAACTACACAAGGTCAGGCTGGACGGGGCTCTGAGCAACCTGACCTAGCTGAAGGTGTCCCTGCTCACTGCAGGGGCGTTGGACTAGATGACCTTGAAAGGTCCCTTCCATCCCAACCCATTCTATGATTCCGTGATTACCATGATGTATCATTGGCATGAAATGGGCATCATACCATAGCCAGCATTGCTCCCCATTCAGTAGGGCTGCGCCTTTTAGCCAAGGTATTGAGTGGAAAGATCCCATCAGGCAGGGTATCTCATTCCCTATTCACTTGTAACATTGTCTCTCAGAAACACAGTAAGATGTTACTCTCTCCTGTTAAGACTTTGTGCCCTCATAGTGCAGGCACTGTACTGTATGACGGTGGAGCTGTCTTACACTGGCTGTTACTGGCTGCAGCTCAGCTGTTACAGAGTTACTGTGCAATACGCTGCAAACGTGGAAGACGATAGATCTGCCTTCTCACAGATAAAAACAATACCATGGGCTTCGTGTGAAAATCGCATTGCTTCGGAAGTAGATTAAATGTAACCACCGCACACAGTATCTATTAAATTATACTGTTTCCTGCCTTCATCGTATCTGTGATATTTTTGTAGAGATGGAAACACAACCGTGTGTAGCTCTTTCCTTTCTCAAATCATTTCCGAGTATCTACCATGGTTGAAAAATCTAGAGAACCTGTTTTGTTTTCAAGAAATTATAAAATACTACTCAGGTTGTGCATTCAAAACATCCTTAATGTAGATTGGCCTCCTTAGATTAGAAAAGCAGTAATTTAGCTTAGCTACTCAGTCCAGCCTCAGGTTTTCTCCTTAAAAAAAAAAGGTATCTGGGTCTTAAACTAAGAGCTATATTTTCTAGAAGTTTCTCCCAAGACATGTGCCCGAGAGATGCCTGCTCAACTGCATCCAGTCTGACTCCTTTGCACTGAGGTAGGAAGGGTTCAACTGCCATTTCTCTAAAATGAGATCCATGTTTCAAAAAAAAAACCCCAAATCTCGTAAGATGAAATGGAGGCTCAGGGTCATACACATATCCAGGATGTTCTGCATTCTATACCAAACATTATACTTTGTAATAGGGGAATTTTTTTTCTTTCATATTTATGCTTTTTTTTTTTTTTTTTTTACATTTAGGGAAGGAGCCTGGTTCCCAATTCTCCTCTACTCCTCAGAAAGGGCTGACATTCATAGGAGGGATTTTTTTGGGAAGTTTCTGCTGCTTCCAGTAGGAAGCAAAACCCTAGTACCAGCAATCCTAAGGCTAAAGGATTAGGCTAAAGCAGCCCCTCCCTCACATTTCAACTACTTCCCCCTCAAACCCAGCTATAGGGTTAGCCACATCAGGGGAAAAAACAAACCAACCCAACCCATAGAATATGCTATGTACATCTCCACAGGAGCCCTGTTGACTTTCGGGATGAAAAGGCAGCTTTCCTTAGCAAGCATGAAGATATCCATTCTGCGGCTCCTGTTACTACTACGCTAACATATTATCAAGCTACTCTTATCATCTTCTTCCACTTATCCTGTGTGGCATGAGTCTTTGCAACCATAGTGTGACCATTTTTTTCAGAAACCTACGTAACTGTGACTAGGCAGTTCACGGGCTGGCAAAATTTGAGTCCTTACACAACAAGGATAGAAAAAACCCGCAGTGTTAAGCAATGAACACATGTTTGCAAGGAAGAGAATGATTTCTTCAGTTACTGGAAGTAATTTTTAAAGTGCCTCTAATTCACGATGCAACTTAAAAATAGTTTTAAAGGGTGCCAAGCTGGGCTTTCAGTGATTCTCAGCTTGTTCCCTGCAGCAACAGCCTTCAGGCAAGAGACGAGGTCTCCAAGTACTTTTCCTTCATGCTTTTGCTCCCTTTCCCTGTGCCTCAAATCAGAGTAAAGATTTGAACATAAGCTTTACATTTCTGCTAATGAAATCATCAATGCCAGAGTAAATTTATATTTTTTCTTGCAGTAGAGAATCATCTCAGAATGTATGAAACTCTTTGTAAGAAAAATTGTGGGAAGTCTATCTCAACATGCAACACATCTGATTTATTGTAGCAGCAAATATTAGGACTTTTTTTTTTTCTTCCAGGCATTGTTTTATCTCTTTTCACCAACTCGGACTTCAGTCCAGCAGCTTTCAAACTAAACTTTGGCCATGCAAGAAACTTCAGAGCTGCTGATTCAATGTACAACACTCTGCACTTTCAGTTCTTCTTATTAAATGTTTTATTCCATTTGTAGACATACATATGTGCAAAAGAGAAACTAACAAAAAAACCCATGTACACATTTTTATCAAAAGCATTGGTAAGTGCTAAGAATATGCAGATGAAATGAAATACATATTCTGTTCCTCATGGATTTATGCCCACATGCTGACCCTCGGAGTTTAGGGTACTTCCCTCCAAAGGCACAGTTCCGCTGCCTTGAATGGCAGCACCTAGGGAGTAAGCGACTTTGTCTTCTCGAGTAGCACCAAAGCTACTGGTAATGGTGCCAGCTCAACACCTCCCTTTCCCCCACTCCAAGTTTGAACACTGGGTAGTTGGAGAGGTCCTCGAGCAAGCATTAATACTGATATCATCGGGACATCATTGAATATCAAAATACCTTCTAGTTTAGAAGACCAGTGTTCCCCACTCTTCCACGTTATCGCAGACAGGTTCTTCAGCAAAAGAGACTTTCAGTTTCTGAGAGGAGTTATCCATTTAGCTTCCATTTGTGTAAAAACACCTGTCTGGCTAAGAAGCATTTCCCACTAGGATATGAAAGCTTGGAGGTTGAATTTATCTTGCTGTTTTGTTATATCAATATGAACAGTAAGAAATGCAGGGGTGCTTTTCACATATAAAATTAGTGTGCAAAAGATCAGAAGGGAAATGTTTCATTATGATTGGTGCAGGAAGATGTCTATGTGCATCTCTGGAGGAAAACTCCCAAATGCAAAATATTTGAAATGTTTAAATATATTTATTAAAAGAGGTACAAATAGGATCAGAGGTCTTTTAAAAAAAGTCACTAACTTCTGAAAAAATGTCCTGCATTAATTCAAACGATAGCAATAGATCACAGTGTATCAGGAAGGCACGTAGAAATATTATAGTTGGAAAACCTCCAGAAGTAGGAGCTATTCTCATTCCCCAGACCTTATGAATACATGCTTCACTGACAATGCTCAGTGGTTTCCACGGCTTCAAATTCTGTATTCCCTCCTCATATTCCAAACCTACTGTGGGCAGACTCCCCTTACACAAAAGGAGAGATTATTTTTAAGATAGAAAAGAGCACTGAAATGACATTAAAATGTTTTCTTTCTTCTTCAGGTGTACTGAAGAAATATGTCTTATTTTCTTTCCCAGATGGAGCTTTCCTAATAATGGGAGAAAAGCCTTAGGGTTTTGTACACATTGTTTTTGTACAGTAACATGGAATGTTAATAAACTTAATCCTTCACGTTATTTAAAATATATATTAAAAATTCCACATTAAATCAATGCTTATAAAAAAATAAAAGCTTATTGATAGGATAATCCTTACACTAAAACTGCTTGTGTGTATGTGCCAGCACAGGAGACCCTAAAATGCTTTCCTGAACCCCAACTGTTGTCTTCTTATGGGTCTTCTGCAGAAGGCCACTGCATGCATCTTTTCTGGCTGAAGTGTTAATTGGCAGAAAAATGCATTAGAAACATAAAAGCTCGGCAGTTTTGAAATTAAGAGTACAGGGAGTGGCTCAGGTTAAGTCAGTGCGATGCCTCAGTGGTGCGGTGCTTCTAGCCACCTTGACAAGGTTGCAGGTACTCACAAAGGAGAAAAGCAGTCGCACTCAAACAGAGCAAAACGTGAATATTATAATTTAAGGTGCCATCACTTCTGTTCAGATTCGTGACAGACGGAAATCAAGTTGAAATGGAAACTAATTCTGTGTCCTGCTCCTGCTAACAGGTTCAGTATTTACTCAAATGAACAGAGCAAAAATCTGTTCAAGTATTTGCATCAGGCAGGCTCCAGACTAGTTAGAATTGAAACCTCTGCATTCTGCGGTGTATTGTGTCACCCCAGGCGGCAAGGCTGCACCGCCTGCAGACTCACTCTGACAAACAAGAATAAAGTTACTTCTTGAAATTTCTCATCTTCTCTAAGCTGAGTTATCAGCCCATCATTCATTCCTCTTTCTCGCCTATCTTAAACAAGTATCATTGCACAGATCTTCCTGTACCCCTAGTTACAGCGACAGAGTACAGTTCAATTAAAAATAGGTTAAAAGTACCTTTATCAACATTTCTACAAACTCTCAAATAAAACAGCCTTCAGCATATTTAGGGAAAAGGCAATGAACAAAACCAACTGCAAAATAGCCCCACATTTCTAGGGGTTGTCATTACCAGAAAAGTCACTGGAAAGAATGCCTGATTTTGAAGGCATTCGAGTTGGTCTGTGATGGCTTCAGTGGGATAGTCACCTTCTACAACAGGATAAGCAGCAACAGAGGATGGTTCTGAGGGGGTGTTTTCTTCTGTATTCCAAAGCTTTTTTCACTTGCTCTTTAGCTTCTCCTACATAGTCCTCAACGTTTTGCATATTTATCTCAATGACGTCGAAGGTGTCTGCCTGTTCCTCCACAAGCAGGGCTACCTGCAGAAAGAGCTCGTGAATTTCCTTAATGCGACCTTCTAACTTCACCAGCTCCTTATGACGTGTCTCTATCTCATTCAAGGCCGAGCGAGCCCCCTTAACCTCCGACAAGAGATTCTCTGAGAAGACGTCCCACTTGCCTTGCTCAATCATCTCCTCGATCTGGTTGCCAGAAACGTCTTTGCCCATGATCTCTAGCTGACGCTGAATTCGGATCTTGCAGTTCTCCCGTTGGTTCATCTCGGTTGCATTGTATTCAAACATGGCTTCCTGAAAGGCGTGCATGAGGTCAACGTAGTGGTTCTTCGCCACCCTGGCAATGACAGACATAGCCCCGTATTTTGTTATTGCGTCTTCGCTGAAATCTCTCATTATCTGGAGCTTCCTGTGGATGTTTTCTCCGCGGGCCTTGATGTCTCTGGCAATACAATTGGTGTCTCGTTTGATGCTACTAAGGCGGCGCATGGAAGTAAGGAAGCGGTTGTTTTGCTTTCTGAGCCGTTTGACATCCTCCTTTAGGTGGTCATTTTCCATCCGGATGTTCTGTATGTCTTTATGAAGAATTTCCAAGGCATAATCAGTCTCATAAAGGAGAACATCTTGGGGTGAATTTTCATCATCGTCAATAGCAGAAAACTGTTGGTTGTGTAACTTGGCAAATTCACGCAGCTCGTTTAGCCGGTCTTTCATCCTGCCTGTAAAACAGAGGAACAGGAGGGAAGAAATTTCAAGTAAATAAAATGTTGGTTTACAAGGGTTGAAAGTTCATAACTAGTAAATACATCATAGTTACAACTACATCATTAATAACATAGCTACATAAAAGATAACCCAAAATATCAGATTTGAAATTTGTTCACAGTATTTTATACAGTGTTTGATCTCAAATCCAAAACTCTGGTGCTACAACATTCGTCTAGAAATTACAAAGCTTAGAAACTGAAAAAGTGCAAGAGAAAAGACAGCAAATCCCAAAGACAAATCCAAAAGAATAAGACAATCCCCAACCCCCTCAAAAATGCCAGTCTTTCACTTGGAGAACAAAACCAAACTCTCAAGGAAATGATAGGAAGCCTTCAGCTTTCGGTATGTGTAGGCAGGTTAACAAATGAATGCTTTCCACCACTGCTCTCTAGAGAAACCTTCTATAGATCCTGACCGTTCATTCCATCAACTACCCCAAATGTCACAGGTCCTTTGGCACTCTAGGCTTGATTTTCTTGGGAGAAGAGTAGGAAGCCGCTCTTGAAACAGAAGATGGCACTTGCCAAGACAGCTGGGAAGTATAGTTTAGGGCCTGTAGTAACAGGACAAGGGGTAATGGCTTTAAACTGAAAGAGAACAGATTCAGATATCAGGTATAAGGACGAAATTCTTCACAGAGAATTTGCTGCACAGGTGAAGCACTGGAAGAGGTTGCCCAGAGAAGCTGTGGATGCCCCATCCCTGGAAGCGTTCAAGGCCAGGCTGGATGAGGCTTTGAGCAACCTGGTCTAGTGGAAGGTGTCCCTGCCCATGGCAGGGGGGTTGGAACCAGATGGTCTTTCCAACCCAAACCATTCTATGATTCTACAAAAGAAAATTTTCAAGAAATGGTGTGGAAAGAATCAAGATAGAATTAAAAAAAAAAAAAAGGGAAAGCAAGGTTAGGGTTTCCAGATGCTATCACTGATCATAGTATACCAGGCATCAAATGAAACAACACAGTGATAGCAGAATTTTGTAAGTAAAACCATCCGTCCAACGCTTCTTTTTTGTATGATGGAGACATCCTACTGAAGGAATAAAGTCACACTGTTGTTGCAGGTCAGGATCTGTTTCCTATGTGTTTGCCCCAGATGTACGTAACTACAAATTTCATTAAAAAGTCACAGAATGAGTAATCTGTAAAGACCAGTTACATGGTAACAAAACATAAGTCTCATTTAAGTATGTTGTTTACTTGAGACCTAAAGTCTTTGCTGAAAGTGAAATCTGAAAGCTTCAGCAAGAGCCCTCCACCAGGTGTTACAGTGAGCAGGAAGCTGAAAATTTCCCATCACAAAAGCTGTACATCCCATGACCTCATTTGAATTAATAAGAAAGAGAACTGAGTTAAGAAGCGGCACCAAGCGGGACAGCCCCAGATCTCTGTGGCTGGAGGATTCATTTTTGGTTTTCCAGGAATTAAAGTATTTTCACATCATTTACAAACATACTATCCACCATGGACGATGCATACCTTCATAGGATCATCAGTTATTCCCAGGTTAAGAAAAGCTGCATGTGTACATACCCAGAATAAAAGGCATAGATCTAATGTGAATTAAAACTGCAAATTTAAAATCTGTTTCATGGGATCATTATGTGGTGTTAAGGATGTTAGGGAGGAGATAGGAAAGATTCCATCACAAACACAGCCTCCTGGGCTCTTCTACTTCATTGGGGGTATATACAGGTCTTGAGAAGTGTGCTGATTAGGATCACATTTACACTGAAGCAAAAAAGTGAAATTCAACTTAAACCAATTCTTTTACAAGCAATGTAAACACAGAAAGTCCATTAATATCCTGAGAGCAGAGCTGTCATTCAGGAATCCACACATGTAATTGTTTGAATTTAAAACATAAGCCACAAAGATTCATCAAAATCATACAGAGAAAGCTTTAGGAAATGAAGGGTTTTCCACCTCTTCCCTCAGAAATAATAAAATCAAGACCTTCACCTCATGCCACAATATCAAGATGAAAAATCCTCATCTAAAGAAAAAAGTGTGGTGCAGCTTAAAATACTTGGCCTTGTATGGCTAAGTTTGCCAAGAGGCATTGAGACAGTGAGAACATCTACTCTTCCTGTCTGGAAATAGTGGACCATTTTCTAGACAGCATGGTGGAAAGGGAACAAAAGCATCTAGCAATCTCAGGATTATTTAGTTCTCTTCTAATCCCTGTTTCTGAGATGGTTTTCACCTGAAATGTATTGTCTGATGACATTCCTGACTCTTACTATCTTCCCTGGGATTGATGATCCCCCCACTTCTAGTCTGATCTTTGAATTGCCTTGTGTTGTGTTGTATTCAGCAGTTTTTGTATTTAGCATCTGCATTTGGAAACCACAACCAATGTTTTTTATGACTTTAAAATAACAATCCACAGCAGCAAGGTGCCATTCGTGTAAACTATATCATGTGTGTGCAGGACTATGTTGCCTTTGTGTCTACCATTCCTTGAACTTCAGAAAAACTGAATTTCATCAGCCTTCCACAGAGAGCAGACTGACGGCTGCCTCGACAACAATGACTTTTTTTTTTTGTGTGCTTGACAGGAAAACAGAAAACCACACTGAGTTATAACTCCTATGTAATAAACTCAGAATTTTGTAGGAATAGGTCTACCCTTCCTTCCCCTTTCCTCAAAAGTAACTCGCAATTTGTCTTTCTCACCCAGTGTTTAAGGTGTTAGATAAAATAAAAACAGGAAGAAATGGAGAAGTCAGCACACGCTAATTCACAACATGAAAGTACCGATGCTGTCAAGCATTAAAAGGGGAGAGTAAGGAGCTGTCAAGTGTGGCCTCAGATTGCACCATGATATTGCTTACACACAGGAAGATCATGCAGTTAAACACTGGCCTGTGTCCGATCTCCCAGGTCTCTGCCTCAGTCTGTATGTGCTGAACAACAGTTGTACAATGTAAAATCTAATACTCTTCATTCAGTCCGTGGACAGATACTTCATGTACTATGCTACTACTGTTCATTTCCTCAGGGATTTCTCCTGTGAAATCCCTCCATAAACTCGTAACAGTCTTTTGGGGGAGGGCATATCTAACATCCCCAGACATAGGTTTCAGCCCAGAGTGATTAAGGACAACACGATCACTCTTGATGAGTTATGATGCCCATTTCAGGCACCTGAAGCACAGTTTGTTGTACCTGGTACATTCAGAAGACAAGTCCTTCTGGCTTTGGTCACTGCTGCGGGCCTGGGGACTCTGCTGAGTAAGGTTGTGAAGTAACAAGCTGGGCATCAGTAAATGAACACATGGATTGAGGCCATTTGCGAGAAGCTTGTCTCCAATGATATGTACAGCATCACTCACGATCTCTGTGACCCAGTAGATCCGGTAGAATTCAATTCTAAATGTAAACAGAGGGATCAAATTACAGGTGCACTGATATTCTTCAACATGGGGTTTCCCGGTTTCCCATTTCCAAGCACTTAGCTCTAAAACCCTACATTATTTCACAGAATCACAAAATCACTAAGGTTGGAAAATACCTGTAAGATCATCTAGCCCATCCACCAACCCAACACTACCATACCCACCAGACCATGTCCTCAAGTGACACATCTACACGTTCCTTGAACACCTCCAGGGATGGTGACTCCACCACTTCCCTGGGCAGCCTGTTCCAGTGCCTGACCACTTCTTCACTAAAGAAGTTTTTCCTAATATCCAATCTAAACCTCCCCTGATGCAACTTGAGGCCATTTCCTCTTGTCTTATCACCAGTTACCCGGGAGAACAGACCAGCACCCACCTCCCAGTGAGCTGTGGAGAGCGAGCAGGTCTCCCCCCAGCCTCCTCCAGGCCAAATAACCCCAGTTCCCTCAGCCACTCCTCATAAGAATTGCTCTCCAGACCCTTCCCCAGCTCCGTTGCCCTTTTCTGGACACGCTCCAGCACCTCAATGTTCTTTTTGCAGTGAGGAGCCCAAAACTGAACACAGTACTCGAGGTGCGGCCTCACCAGTGCCCAGTATAGGGGACAGTCACTGCCCTACTCCTGCTGGCCACACTGTTCCTGATACAGGCCAGGATGCCACTGGTCACCTTGGCCACCTGAGCACACTGCTGACTCACATTCAGCTGCACCATCAACCAACACCCTCAGGTCCTTTTCTGCCTGACAGCTTTCCAGCCACTCGTCCCCAAGCCTGTAGCGCTGCCTGGGGTTGTTGTGACCTAAATGCAGGACCTGGCACTTGGCCTTGTTGAAACTCATACAATTGACCAGCCTGTCCAGCTGTCTTGATCACATTTTGCTCAAAGAACACAGTAAAATCATTGGAATCATTTGAAACTGTTGCTTTGAGAGACTCACAATTTGGCAAATTTTAGGAATTTTCCATAAGGAAAACAGCAGGCTGAAATGCAATGCCACCACAGAGGTCTTTCCCCATTTCAAACAAAGGGGACCAGACCTTCCCAAGAGAGGACAATAACTTCCAAGCATTTCTTTGATAGAGTCAGGGACAGACTGACACTAAAGGGCTGAAACAAAGGAACAAACTAACATGGGAGAGCAGGGGGGGAACAGCCGTTTGAAAGATTTCAGCTTAACAGGTCAGCATTCAGAAAAGTTGGCCTCCTTTATCAGGTGCTGTTGTTACTCAGGAAGGTTTGCATCTACTTACATGTTGATGGAATTGCTTTTAATTCAAACAGCAATAGATTAATACATAGTACATTACTAGTTGTTCCTTGTGGCAAAGGACGCCAACAGCATCTCCTGGGCTGTAGTAGCGACAGTGATGGAGGGAAGTGATCCCTCCGATCTGACACTTGGGAGTCCACGTCTGGAGCACTGTGTTGGTGGTGGGGCTCCACAGTGCGAGAGACATGGATGCACCAGGGTGAGTCCAGGGGAGGCCACTGAGATAGTCAGAGGTGCTGCAGCACCTGGTGTATCAGGAGAGGCTGACAGAGCTGGGAATGTTCAGCCTGGAAACCAGGAAGCTCAAGGGAGATCTTGTTGCTGTCACCAGCTGCATAATGCAAGGGTAGACCCTTCATGGAGATGTACAGCGACAGCACAGGAGGCAACAGGCCCAAGTGGAAACAAGAGTAAAATCCAGCCAGGTAGTAGAGGGGAAAAAACCCAAAACATTTCATAAACATTGGAAAAGGTGCCCAGAGACGTTTAGGAATCTGCACCTTGAAGATATTCAAAACTCAGCTGGAAGTGGCTCTCAGCAACCTGAACTACCTGTCTGTGTTTTGAGGGGGGATGAATTAGATGACCTTCAGATGTCCAGCCTAAATCATTCTAGTACTCAGCCTTAGGTCAAAAGCTTGCTAATTTGAACACGAGTGCTAAATATATTCAACTACTTGCACAGGCTTACTTAAGATACTTCTAACACATTAGAGTATCAAGAAACCAACTACTCTGTACTCTGGAGTAACAACCCCAAGAGTATAAACACCTTAATTCTAAGAGTGTGTGTTTTAATAGATGAGCTGTCAGTTTTATTTTCTTTTAAAATACTGTGTTTATTCAAACTGGAACATGTACTTCCATGTTTGGATTTTCAGGCTAGATAAATCTGTCCTTGTAAAAATCAAGTTCCTCCTGCAGTCCATCATGGTGCGTACACCCACACACACACTCACCCACGCAGGAAATGCAGGCCAGGTAATGACTGCAGGGGTTGCAACTTTGAAGCCAGATACCCCCCAAGTACAGTCAGCTGAGAACATGCTCAGTACTCATCTCTTCATGTTGGCATGCTCCTTTTTGGCATTAATCACCACAATGACTAGCTTTCCCGTGATGTGCGAGGAAGACGCGAGCTGTCCTGCTGCAATAAGACTGCAGCCCCACGCGACTCTGCATGACATGGGATTTCAGACAGGAAAGGAAATCCACTCTGAAAATCAAAAACTGTGCATACAATAAAACCCCTTTCTGTTAGCCCCATATACATACAAATAGCAGTCCTGCATAGCATATTTCCATTGCTGTGCTAATGTTCTGCAGTCTGTTATCTACACAGAAATAACATAAGAAATTATGAAAAGTTATTTCTATAGTAACAAACAAGTTGCACAGCTGTATTTATTTCAGGTTCTTTTCAGATATATTTCAGATATAACATTGGTATATCCACATCACTGAGTTTGAGGACAAACGGTGAAATAAAGCAGCAGTTTCAGAACAGCATCCATATTTCATCACCTGCAGCTGGGAAGGAAGCTGGGGTACATTTTTAATTTTTACAGTATTCGGTATAAAAGGCAACTGCTAGTTTATGCTAGCTTGTGGATTACCAGAAGCCCAGTCAGTAACCTTTTCAGCCTTGAGTAGGACCTTACAAGGTGAAGCTTTTACTTCAGCTGAAGTAGCCTATTTGAGGAAAAAGATATTTCAAAACAAGTCAGTTAAAAATAATTTCTATCAGCAGTTCTTCTCTCTCTCAGAAGGAACAAGTCCTTCTGTGCTCCGCTCTGAACCCACGTGGCTCATCCTGTCTCTGCATGACATGTGCTCTTGGTTGCATGACACCCAACAGATGTGACCCAAGAAACTAGTGGTGAACAATTAGGAAATAACCTGCTCCTTGGCAGAATTACTTCATAGCCAAGTGTGCATCAGCTCATTCCAGTCTGCTTGTAGAGGATGCAGTATTGATGGAAATCCACTCAGATGGGCTGGCTGAGTGGAACACACTCCATTACTAAGCAAATAGTGTGCTGCTGAGGCACAAAAATGCAAATCGTGTAGGTAAGTCAGTGTTAAATGCAGCTGAAGCCTTTCATTTAAGAGATGGCATCTCAGATGTAATCATAATTTTCTACTATCTTTCTGGTTTGGAAACAACTATCTTAGACCAGATTTAATAATTTTGCCAGGTGTCTGTTGTCCAACAATAGATTTGACAATATTAATTAACTTGGAAAATAGACTATTGTTTACAATAGGTTTTCCTCTTTCCAAAAGAGCTTCTAATTGACTCATACCAGAGTGCTGGTCATCTTTTCAGACCACATTCCCTGTCTCCCCAGTGATGTCCATCAGTGGTGGAACAACAGGCTTGACTTTCTCAAATAGTGCCTCTTTTTTCTTGCTTCTCATCTCTAAGAGCTTCAGATAACACCCAAAATAATAACTGAATTTTTAGGACAGTTTGCCTTCTGGAACTGTTTTAAGAACTGTTTTTGTATGTGATATTAAGTACAACATTAACAACAATGACAGAGATCAGCATTTCAAAATCTTTTTGTGGCCTTGCTGAAAGGAATTTGTCTTCTCTGGAGTTTCTTGGATTGGGCAATGTTTAAAACCAGACAAAATGTATTCAGGATTGAAAACACATCAGTTAACACAGAACACCAGTTACAAAGGTACAGAAATCCAGCGAGAAGCCGCAAATCCATCTGAAGAGTGATAGGCACTACCCACTCCACACTGTCGCCAAAGCCTGTGGGCAGCAGAACACCTCCTTTAGACTTTCAGTCATCCTAGTGAGACATGTACGCAGTCGCAAAAGTCTCAGGGCAGGTTTTTATTTCCAAAAGCTTTTGTGAAGTGTCAGCTTCTCTGTTTGCACTAGGACAAGCTATGTACTCATTGGAGAGCCATGGATCAACACTGACAAATCTTAGGTAGACAGTAAGTTGGATTTGCAGTATCTTCTCTTATATTTTTTGCACAAGTCACTCTAATGAGCAATTGAAATTAGATTTGACTTTGTTTGGCTGTACCCACACTGTAAAAAAAAAAAAGGTTTCTCCATCTTCATTATGCAGCCCACTAGAAAGGGTTAGTCTTCACGTGCATTGCCTGACTGCCCTCCCAAAACTACTAACGCTCTCCAGCAGCTGTCATGCTTCTGCATACAAATGAAAGTTAAGGACAGGAAAGGCTAATGCACACCCCAAGTGTAGCCACTTCCTTTTCCTAAGGATGCTAGAAGCAGAATATATAGTTAGCAACTGCAGATACTGAAAAACTACTAAATCCTTGGAATTCTTGAGACCTGTGAGCTGGCTCCGGTCGGATTTAAGATGTGCAGCTTGCTAAAAAGGGAGCACCACCACAAAGTGTAGATGCAGATGTGCAGGCCTGTATTTTGCCCATGGTGGGAAGCAACAGTGCCACCATCGCTCCTCATTCAGAGCTTTTCAGCCCATGCAGTGGGCTCCCCGTCCCTCCTGCCATAGGCAAAACTAAGGTCTTCAGGTAAAATCGGCCTGGATGGAGCCAAGGGGAGCATGAACTGTACCTCCACGGGCTTGGCAAATAGTTAAGACAGCACCACACTACCAGCATGAACAGTGAGACAGCCATCCATGCATTTCTTGGCAATTACTACAGCCCAGCATCATTATGAGTCACTGCGCAAGGAAATCGGGCAACACACTCACAGGCAGTGCTGTCGCTACAGTGCCGTGAGTATATACATTATCTAATTAATCACCTCGGCTTCTCTGAAACACATTGGCTCAGCAAAATAGCTATGTACATACCATATTTATGTAACCACTATTGCTACCGCGCAGTGGTATTTATAAGTGATTAAGACATTGCATTGGCATCCAAGTAGAAATATGAGATTGCATGTGATCATCAGTCAGAAGCGACATGTTCTACAGACATTTTTAAATTAGCACAACAGCGTTTCTTTTTAAAATACACATATTTAAAGCTTGTAATAAAGTGTTACAATCGGAGATTGAGTACTCTCTAAAAAATCCCCTTATGGTTAAATATGGGATGTATTATTGATATTTGTTCGTGTGGGCCACTACACACGAGGCTTACTTCTGGATCCTACTGCCAAATCTACACAACTCTAATAGTCTCAGTCAGGAAATGACCCCCACAGCCACGCATGCATAACCACAGCCTCAGCCCCAGGACATGTCAGGCGCTGTCAGGCTTCATAGCAATTACTCCTCACTACTTAGCAGCCCATGGGTGTTTACAGGCCCATTCAAAGTACCAGCGAAGTCGAGACAAGATATGGATGTTAATTAGGGACACACTGGCCAGTGGTGCTTGGAGAATCTCTTCTTGACTGGGTATATCCAAAGCTCAAGCAAGCTTTATTCTTGCATTCAGAAATAAGTGATTTGTGACTAACACCAATATGGCACAGAGGAAAGGCATAGCAGGAAGAGCTGGAGTGCTCAGTACTTTCTGGGCCTTTGCAAAGCTGTTTACCAAGAATAATCTTGGCAATTAACGGGTTGACTGTCATAGTAGATGAAGCAAAAGCAGCACTCATTATAAGCCTTCTGAAGTCAAGACGTGTGCCATCATTCCGTCTCCCATAAACTACAGAAATATGGTCTGGATGAGAAAGGCGAAATAATTTGTGTGATAGGCTAGATGAGACACCAACACGCTTGACACAATCAGCAAAAGCTATCAAAACAGATGTAGAAACGGAACTGCATTGCTGCCCTCATATTGAGCCCCCCCAACTCCTCAAGAGAGGGCTTTTCCAGGACCCAGCCCTAGGCAAGAGCACTGTTGCTGCTCCCTGGGACTGATACTCCTCATCAGAGATAGCTCACATGAGCCTCAGGTCTTGTGGGGCAGCCCAAAATGCAAGTGTAAACAGAAATGGCTTCTCTGCAAAACTGCCTAAAAGCGATAACCCCGCATTTGGTGCTGAGATGAGTTTATTGGATCAAATTAACATTGCCCCAGCAATTTCTGCATTGTGCTTTCCCATCCCTGCACTGCAGGGATAACCAAAATCAAAGAAAATTGGTGGGCGAGATAAAAGATAATGGAAAGTGTAACTGGTCCAGCACCTTCATACTTGATACAGCAGTTGTCTTCCCACCGTCAGAACTGGTTTTGAATATGCCAACATTATGATTGGTTTCTGTGACACTCAGAGGTTATCCATATATTCCATTAGCAACCCAGGGAGTGGAACCAAACAAGACTCTCTACAGTCTCCAGGTGACATTGAACTGGAAGGAGTTGAAAGTGAGCATTTGGTGGCAGAAGAGGAGGAGAAATGATCAGTATTTAAGATGATCTTGGCAAGTAAGAGAAGTACTAACTAAGAGGAAATTCAAAAGAGCTGAGCCTGGTATGGTACATTTAGAAGAAATTATTTGCACAGATAGAAAGTAGAGAACACCTAATTTGGTAGCAGGAAAGCATTGATGGGGTTATAGCAGATGGCAAGCAAAAAAAACAGTTCACAATATAACGCCATTGTAAAAGAAAAAGGTCTTCTATGAGAGCTGGCATGGGAAGGACTGGTTTTACTCTGTTTGGCATAGATAAGGCCTCAGCTGGAGTAGTGCATCCTGCCCCGGTTACAAACTAAGAAAGTCGCAGGAAAATGGACAGTGTCTTCAAAGGGTTTAGAAAACACAAGCTTGGAGGAAGCGGAGTTGAGGGAATTGCATTCATTTATGCAGAAGACCAGGGAGAGTGACACAGCGCTCCAATGTATAAAAGGAGTTTGTAAAAAGAGAAATTATGGGTTTGTTGCTTGTGTTGACACTGGAAACACACAAAGTAATCCATTCATTTCACACATGAGATCTGTGTGGAACTAGCTGCAAATTGGACCAGTTCTCCCTGGGAAGAGGGAGACCCTCTTCCTTACAGGATAGAGACATGCTACAGAAACCCCCCTCAGGTTTGGTTTAGGTGCCCTGCTGCAATGCACAGAATGGATTAGGCAACGTCCTAGTGTCTCCCTGTGGCCTTGCACTTCCATGATTTGGTCAGTGCCCTCGCTCCCAGGCTCACTGCGTGTGCAGCACAGTGTACGTGGTAGCACAGGCCTGCGCTGGGGAGCAATTTGGGGACTCTTCATTCAGCAGATTCTTTTCCCTCTCTATTATTTCTGCACCAGTGGCAACTACCATTTCTACTTTTGGGGCAGAACTTGGTTACTGTTACAGTATAAAGCAAGGTGTCAGACACGGACCCTAACCCCACCGCAGCAGAATTCTCCCAGACTGTGCTATGATACGCATTTGTGTCCATAACAGCATGTTTATCTGCAGTGCCCAGAAGATACTGTTGTCACATTACCCCCATTTTTTCTCTCAAGAGATCTTATTTTCTTCATGAAGATGTCTTATGACAACAGAGATTACTTTGCAGTTTCAGTCTTGGCAAAAACACCAGATACTTTTGCCATATGACTTTACATTCAATTTCAGTTTCAGCAGTAGTCATGTAAGGCAGTCAGTTAAAAAAAAAAATAGGTGAGATAAAGGCCTTTGGAGGCATCTAAACCATCCTTTCTCAAGGATGAACTTTAGTCTGTTCATCTGTTAGTCCACTGGTCTGTTCTGAATTAAAAAAAAGCTATGGTTGTCTTAGTGTCACCACTTCCATATCAAACTCTTTAAAGAGCAAGTAACACCACTGGTAGGAAAGCAGCGTCCTCCAAGTTGTATCCTCATCCTACAAAACCATATATTGCCTTTTTCATCCCTGACAGCTTAAAAAACGGCTCCTAAAATACCACCTAAAGAACAAGGAACAAGCAGTGTGAATGTCCATTTCAGGCCAGTGTTGTCATTCTAGTCATTTCCTCGCCTGGTATGAGAGAGTTACACGCGGTTATCTCTGACATACACAAGTACTGGTTCTTCTTGACAGGAAAGAAAATGAGTATCAACTAATAGGAAGCAATCACAGAACGCTAACTTTTGCACTCCTGGCCATGCTGATGCCCAATAAAGGAGTAAAAGCTGCATTTTGCACAGAAACCCAGTTTTCTACGGAACCTGCTCTGGAGCTATTTATAACCACAGAGGAGCGTATTCATAGCCACAGATGAGCACTGTGAATGCAATGTTACGAGTCGTTGAGCCAGACGAACCGGGCAGCTAGAAATTCGGGCACCTGTTGGGACTGGACGAGGAGACTCGTATTTGAAGGCGCCTCTGGCTTTCCCTCATCCTGCATCCCTTCCACCCCTTCGGAGGGACCGGAGCTACCCGGGGTCAGCTAAGGCACCTCGGGACCCCAAAGCC
>NW_010231646.1:0-42635 GCF_000690775.1 Eurypyga helias | reverse complement strand
CCACTCAGACATTGAGCCATTGACTTCCACTCTCGGAGTGTGATCATGCAGACAATTCTTTATCCATCGAGCTGTCCATCCGTCAAATTCATGTGTCTCCAATTTAGAGACAAAGATGTTGTGTGGGGATGTATTGAAGGCTTTGCACAAGTCCAGGTCGATGACATCAGTTGTCTGTCCTCTATTCACCAAGGTCATGCCCCCATCATAGAGGGCCACCGTGTTCATCAGGAGTGACCTGTCCTTGGTGAAACCATGTTGGCTGTCACCAATCACCTCCTCATTATCCATGTGCCTCAGCATGGTTTCCAGGAGGATCTGATCCATGATCTTGCCAGGCACAGAGGTGAAACTGACTGGTCTGTAGTTTCCCTGATCCTCTTTTTTTTTCCTTTTTAAAGATGGAGGTTTTGTTTCTCCTTTTCCAGTCAGCACGAACTTCACCAGACCATGACGACTTTTCAAATATGATGGATAGAGGTTTTGCAACCCCATCCACCAGTTCTTTCAGGACCTGCAGATTTATTCCATCAGGTCCCATGGACCTGTGCATCTTCAAGTTCCTCAGGTGTTCCCAAACCTGATCCTCACTGACCATGGGTGGCTTTCCATTCTCCACTTCCAAATGAAGTACTTCAGTTGGTTCTCAAAAACCATATTGCAATGCAAGAGTGAACATGATTATAATGTTATTTATTCCAATTTCTCATTGAAAAATATCTTTGGTTTCAGCATTCACAACCCTTTCAGTGTGGAGGTATGATTATCAGACATGTTTTGGCCAGGTAGTTCCAATTAAGTGCACCAGTTAGAATTCAATAAAAAGAACCAAAGGAGGTACCAAAGAAGATTGACATTTTCAAATCTGACTCCTAAAATATAGTTCCAGAGTCTATGTAGATGTACACAGAATACATAAATTCTCCTGAACATTGAATCTACTCTATAATTCAAAAAATCAGTCTGATTTTTCAATGGGTGCCAAATACTGAGGTACATTAATTTGGACACTTAACCTTGAATTTCATTATTTTCCTTAAAAGTAGCATTTTCTAACACTATTGAGATGCAGATTTCTGTCTGTGACTATGAATTAATTGTCTACCTTTATTGCTTCCTGATGTGAAGATTGTATGGATACCAAGTATTCGTTCTCAGGGTATCTTCTTCAATTAACATTTGAAAATTATTTTAAAAGGATCTAAACATTCTGTCAAAAGTGAGCTATTTCCTCTTGTTTTCTATGATCATCCTGTTCCTTTTTCAAATGTAAGTTTATTCATATACAGCTAAAAAAATGGTGTTTATTTTGCTTTTTGTCACCAGTTGAAATGAAAAATAAAAGTACTAATCTTATTTGTTGCAAGCCAAATTGTAGCCATACACATACAATGTACTTTACACTCGTAATTTTATATACATATATGTGCTGTTTGCCTTTTTTTTAACATATATTTAACACAGTATAGGGGCTTACTGTAAGAAATAAAACAAGTTCAGAAGACATTATGACTTATGAAGTACCCTGCTGTGTTATTTTATTGATGAATCACTTATTTTTGTTTGATTACTTTGATGATTGTTAATACAAAGAGGCTATGACCTTTTAAAACTGTTGTATACGTTTTATTGCCTTTTACTTGAATATTTATTCACACTTTGTAATAATAATAAATAAGTTTAACATCATTCAAACAAACAAATATATTTCTGCCTTTTAAACTTAAGTTACCATGTCTAGTTTTAGTCCCTTCACCTGCCAAATGAATGGCATTAAGAAAAAAGTATGTATTAGTGTTGCAGAAAAGAAAGTTCAAATTTAGGCCTTTTTTCTCATGCTAAAGCACAGGTGCTTCAGATACACCTAATTATAGCAGTAATTAAAGTTATTACCTTACCTGTTTATTCAAGGGCACAAGGACTTCTAATGGGAACAAATCAAGATATAAAGACTTGCTGTCAATTAGGCTTGAAGGCTTGAGGAGATAATGAAAGAGGTTTGGAGTCGGGTTTCAGTTCTTTACAATAACAAAAATAGTAATTCAGCACCTCTTACTTTTCCTGGAACCATCCCAACAGTTCAGGAGAAGAAAGACAAGAAGATTACCTGCGTAACATGATCTTAAGAGTACCAGAAAATAATGGTGTTCTCCCGTAGCCACATCTATGGCAGAGCCTGCTGCCAATAGAAGATGGGATTGCTACAAATATAAGCCCATCAACCTGAGAACAAGAAATCTCTTCAGCTTCTTGTCACAGATCCTGTCAATGTAGTGCAGACCACAGAAGGACAGGTGAAATGTGACTCTGCTGTGGGCAGTGCACTCATGAGTCCTTGTCTTAGTAAAATGGTATGACATGACTAGTGCTACTTTCACAGAGGTGTAATTTAGGACTGACAGTACATTGAAAATATCCTTCTGCTACATGTTTTCTTAGACAGTGTGCCTCCATTAAAGTAAGGAAAGAGGAACTATCGCAACTACAGACCAAGATAAGTGATTTACTGAGCATCTGTACTTGTTCTAACATTAGTTCTATCATTTTGAACCTACCAGGGTCAAATACGTCATACTCACTGGGAAAATTCCTGTTGGATTGCTTTTTGGCTTTAATAGAATAGTGTACATGCACATAACTCAGGTTAGACAACTACAGAGGTTGTTTGTATATTACCAGCCAACTGAAAATATCAGCTGTGCATGGCTTAATGAATTAGATTAGTCACACATTTTAAATATTCTGTTCTTGTTGTCTGATTTCATTATGGATATTTTGCAGTGAATTATTAGGAATGTTGCTTGATAAGTTGGGAGATAGTATATTTCAGTTTTAGCCATTATATTTTGTTTGTTTGGGGCTGATACTTCCAAATATTAATGAAAACACATAGACCCCTATGAAAAATAACTGCACATAACAGGGAAAATTAAATAACAGAAAGGAAATACTTCTATTTTCTTTTTTGATCTCATAGTTGCAGGTCTGCAAAGAGAGGAAAACATTAACTCAGGATAAGAGTCTCTCTTTTATTGCAATGTCCCTCAAATAAAGAAACAGGTTTATATGTTAGCGTAGTGGGAATTTACAGCAATAAGTATGTGATATCTGGTTAGAATCTGTTCACACCAAAGTGAAGCACCAGCATACCGTTGATTACAGCCAGGACTAAACCATGGGCTTTCTTTACTTTTTCAGTAAGTCTGATTTTTTCCAAAGAAAATCTGGGAAATATGTCATACCTTTATACCCAGATGCTCCACAATCTACACCTTTATAATGTGGTCAAGGTGGATTGGTCTCACTGACCAAGACATCCCACAGTGTTAAGGTCCTATGACTTTCATTACTATGATTATTTTCCCAGCCCGCGATGCCCCGTAAAAAGCCATCAGGAAACAAATGGGGTCCTGATGTTAATTTAAAGCCAGGACCTTGCAAACAGATCCATTCACACATGTCCCATTGATTTCATTAACTTTGCAAGATGCAGAATTCAGGCCCAAAGGGTTATGTTAATTCTGCATAGGGACTTTGAGGAAGCTCTCCAAGGTTAGGGGAGGTGTGAAATAGGTTTCTTCCTTCAATATGCTGAAGCTCTTCTGATGTTGTCTGGGTCACACTAAAGAAGATTAGAACCTCAGGGAAAATTTTAGGAAAGCGTTATATTTACAGATAATTCTTATCTTTTATTTACTTTCTCCTCCTGCCACTCTGCTCTTTTGTTAAAAGAAACGTCAGCAAAATCACAGACTCCTTTGTAGTTTCTTACTGATCAAATGTCCTAATCATCTATTTATTACATCACAAGTGGTTATTACAGAAGTTACTGAGTCTATAAAATAGGTTATGATTTTAGTCGTGCAACAAGCCCTAGAAAAAAGTGTGTATTAGGTAAATATATAATTTCTACTTTTAAAGTCAAGAGATTTCATATAAATACAGTCAAACCTGTAACATTCAGTCAAGGACAAACACCATCCCAAAAATCTTCCCACTAGATTCCAACTTCCACAGCAACAGACACCCATCTTTTCTGAGGTGGCAAAGAAGTGTTAGTGGACTTTTCACCTTACTCAAAATTCAAAGACTTCCTGCTGTGAGGTGAGTTATTAAGGGAAACCTTGAAACTTGGCAAACATACAAACATACAAACTTCCTACTTCAACTACTTAGTTTATCTAGCCTAAGGCCTAAAATACAGACGCTTGAACATAAGAGTAGAAATCACTCTCTTTACCATCAACAGGAGGCCACTTCTTCAGGAAGTGTCTGTAGCCAGGCAACAGTAAGCACAAGGCACAAACCAGCTGATCTCACATCACATCTTTGGTAGACAAGCATTTGTCCCCTTGCGACGCTCTGAATTTGAAGTCCTGTATTCTGGCTCCTGCTCCCTCAGTCATATGTGTGTATGTATATATTATTTTTCATTAAACTGTTATCTAAAAAAAACCCAGTTGAAAAGGAGTAGGAAGTTTCAAACTTAGAGTAAGGATGGGCTAAAATTCAGGACTGCTACTTTTTGGACAAGTACTCTTTGTGTAATTTAAAACATTCCCTATGCTGAAGAATGAACTTCACAATGACTGTCTCTTGGGCCTCCTGCAGGTGTCCAACAACTTCAGCTGAGCTTCCTTGGTGTACATTGCACCACAGTGTCAGCACAGAGGGATGCAGGCTGAGCAAAGGCACAGCCAGGGGGTTTTAGAGTCTTCTAGAGTCAGAAGTAGTTTGCTTTCCATGACATTTACTTTCTTACTGTGACTAATTTAGATTATAATTTCCTCCATGCAGGGATCTAGCACTGTTTATTTTAGAATAAGATCTTGCACATACCATAAGGCTCCAACATTCTTAAAGTAAGAGTAGAAAACAGAATATATATGACATTTCAGGAAGAATTGCTTCTTATCTTTCCATTGTTAGTAAGTCAAAAATCTCCTGATGGCAATATGAGACACTTGCATGAGTAATGATCAAACCTGGACTATCTACTAGAACAATGTGTAGCTCATGTTTATTTTACTTCTTTTAAGAAGTTTCTTACTTTCCTCTCTCTTAAATATATTTGGTTCACCATATTTTTCCTTTTTGTATCACTATACCATTCTTTTTTGTATATATACAACAAATCTCAATATATTCCTTGTAACTTAAAATCTGAAGACATTTAAAAAATCAGTCTTGTGACAAAGAATATAGCACTGATATTATTGATAAAGTTAGCAAAATTAAATACATATACTCGCTAAATTTTCTCGTTTTTCTTGAAGTCCTTTTTCCAGGGTGATTGTGCTTGTTCCATAAGCGTCATCTCTGACAAATTTGCCTTCATTTGCTTATTAAAGTGAATGAATGTCATTCTTTCTAGAATGACATTCTTTCTTGTGAAAATACTGAATTATTGGCATCGTATACCTTCTTGATGATACCTATTCCCACTCAAGTGCCACAAGAAGAGAGTGAAGGATAGTAAGACATGAAGTCCAGGGCAGAGCAGACATCATGACAAATTATGTAACATCTAGCACTTGGGAAACCCATGATGATTGTTTGGAGTGTCAAAATATCCACAGACTGTAACAAGAAAGAGCTGCCTGCTTTCTCACTGTTTTTTAAATATTCCATGCACTCTTTGAAGGCAGTCCCATGACAGCAGACAACAAACTGAACTTCAAAGAAATAATGGATTCTGACATAGTGCATGATTTTTTTCACTTTTCTTGAATTTTCACTCTCCAGTTTTACACTTTCCTGGACAAGAGGCAATATGCTGAAAGGGCACAACTTAACCTGGTCAACAACTGAGTCTCTGATTCCCTTTCATGCTGCAGAACTGAAAGTGATAGATATTATGTTCTTTTTCACTTTAAAATTGCTCTTGATTTGTACATGCAAAAGCACAAGGGGCAAATATAGATGGCCTTGGGCACATGTTTCTCTTACAACCTGCTTATAGGTGAGAGATTGGTTTTGTGTTTTTTTCCTCAGTAACCCGAATTTTCTTGTTCTAATAAATCAGCAAGTATATGCTGTCCACAAGAAATAGTGCATTTAAAATAAACATAGGGAAAATAGGCAGCCAGATCATTGCTGGCTATCCCCAGAAATGTTACAGCTGGTCATAGACTAAACTTCATGAGGTGCTTAACACTGTGCCTCCATTGGCCTCACATTGTAAAGACAGCTCTCTAGGAGACGTGGGCTGTTATATCATGTTCCTCTACTGCAGTAGATCAGGGATTAAAGATCAATATAAGCAGCTTTGAGCTTCAAAGTCATTTGCCTAAACACATACTATAGAAACAGGACAAGAATGGAGTTTGTCATGTACACCACTCTCCTAGAGAGAAGCTGGAAGTGCCCTCTTACACAGTGCAATTTACCCTGAGTGCAGATTGCATTACAAAAGGGTGAATGGCCTCTACAAGGCAGCTATTCCCACTCCTTTGCAGATGCATGGGGAGTGAGTAATGTCTGGCTATGACCCTTGCCCCGACATACTGACCAGCACAGCCTGGCTGGTGCAGAGAGAAGAAATCATCTGTACCAGGTAAAAGGCTAATGCAGTTTATTTTCTTCCTGGAGCAAGGGGTAATCAGGGACTATATTGTGACTCTCTGAGTCATGGTTCAGACCCTGATCTCTGGAGACAGGCAGAGAACTGCTAAAGATAATTCAGCAGTGTGCCCCATGAAAACAAGATGTTAAATACAGAGTAGAACTCTACATTTTAAGAAAAACTACCCAGAAATGTGCAGAAGATGCGTGCTAAATGGGGCAGCCTATTTTCTTTGGGGTGACTTTGCCCCTCTTGTAACTAACTACAGGGTGCTCTGCCTTGCCCATATTCCTGCATTGTCCCAGACTCTCCGATGAATTCTACAACCGTATTGATTGTAACTTTCAGTAATTATTTTTCTAATTAAATATTCCACATATTTTCACAAAAAATCAAAAGACAGGCCTGAGTGTAACCATTTCAAATACATTTCTTTCATCTCATTCCTAGTAAGATATAGATTTCTTATACTGGAGATATCTATTCAAAATATCCCCCAGTCAGAGCCAAAGACTTTGTTAACATGGCTCTGTTTATGAGTAATTACAAGATTTGCATTCAGATGTTCCCTAAAATTTTGAATAATATCATTTCCAGGTTTTTATATTGCTAAAAATATTTTCATTTATGCTGTTGATCTATGTCAAATTGTATAATAAATTGTTTCAAATGATGATTTTCAGCCATCAGTATAGATGACGTAATTAACTGATTTTTTTTTTTCCCATGTTGTGAAACAAGCATGGTCACTGTTGCTGGAGTGATATGGTGGTCAAGAGATACAAATATCAATATACAGATTTGACGATACCCTCCTGAAAATGTTCCTGAATGCAAATTGTTATTCACCAAACTTGTTCTAGTGCATTTAATGAGACTGCTTGGAGGAGTGTAGATTACTTGTATGATAAACATATTGCAAGATCTGGCCAATATACATGAGGTAATATTATATCAAACTGGAGATTCTATGTGAGATAGGCATATCTCTGTTCCCCTCAGGGTAATGATCATTCAAGGGTGTACCTAATGCATCCCAGTATTTCAATTTTGCACTCTGAAAAAGTACAGGGAGATTTAGCAAGCATGTAGTGTAAGGCCTTCTTTTACTGTTGTTGATTAGGGATCAGACGGACAGTTTCCTTCTCTGACATCATTTTATTGCAGTTTTCAAACAGACACTTCGCACTTCGTGTGAACACCAACCATAATTTCTGTCACAATTTGTTAAGGTCAAACAAACCCTCCTAAGGCTACTGACAAAACTTCAGCAGTTAATATTCAAAACATGAAAATCTAGGCTTGGATTCTAATTTGCTACTGATGCAATATTAAAGCAATATATGTTTAAAATATTAATGCTGTATTTGTTCTGAATTTATTTTATTTAATTTTTTACACACAGATAAAACCCTTGCGGCCTTAAAACAACGTCTCATTTTCAAGGATGTCCTGAGGGGGCAAACAGACAAGGAATATACACAGCTTGGTAACCTGAACAATAGTGTAGTAGACGAACAGAGCTGAAAGATATACTTTTTCATGAGCAATAAGGGTTTTGCTGATAAAAATAAAAAAGTCGTCTTATCTTTTTGACCAGTTGATAGGATACAATTTCTAATACTACACCCTTGAACCCATCCATAGAACAAGAAGCCTGGAGAAAACTTGGAGATAAGGTCCTTCACTTATTCCATCATTATCAAGAAAAACTCAGATTTACTTTTCTGACAGAGCTTTCCTTTTCAATAATCAGATTAAGTCATGCCTAAGAAGTTTTGTGCATGTTAATTGTTCTGATCAGGAACGAAATTCTGTAGCAATTCTACCTTCATCAATAATGATGTCAGAGTTCGAAAGTTTAAAACTAAAATACAAAAAGTCTTATACTTAGTATTAGATTAATTAACAGTGTATTAGTACAGTTCAGAAAATACTAAGTTCTTTTTAGTATCACTTCTTAATTTTTCCCCTCACAAATACAAAGATATAATATGCTGTGCCATATTTGATTTTTGAACAGTGCCTGCTCAACTTTCATGAATTCCAGTTCCACTGAAATTTGACATTTATTTAGAGATTTGGAGATAAATAAAAAGAAACCTTCTGTCTGTTTCTCTATGCCCAGTGTTCTCCTATACTCAGCAGCTGCAGTAAAGTTTCCAGCTATTAATGTAGTGAGGTCCTGGAACAGTAGTTGTGGCAAAAATAATGAACTGCATTTTAAATGGAGTTTAATAAGCTTATGAAAAAGATTATATGATGTGGCTTCCTGGAATACCAGAGGCCTGAAATTGATGATCTCAGTGGTCCCTCCCAGATTCATGTTCCTCAATTTGAAATACATTTTGCCTTTAATATTTGTGTTATTAAGCTGTATAAAAATGTTAATAATGCTTCATTTTCTTAAATTCTTTCCCCTATTCCATGAAGGGACTACAGTCTGAGTTGTTCACAGACCACCATAATGTGGGTTATATAATGACTCAGTTACAAAAGGCACCTTTATACTGTGTGAATAAAGGGCTGTGATCTGTTCATCTTCCACACTACACACAATAAAAAACATCGGGTAAACTAGTTGGAGTATGAGGACTCATGTTCTGCACAAAATTTTCAAAGTGATAGAGTAACAAAAATCAGATGCATTCATCATTTTTCAAATCAGGTATTAGATTATGAATTGTCACCTGTTTGTCAGTCCTGAGGTATCCAAAATATAACATTAATATTGTGAATGTTCCAAGCAAATTTTCTTCCATATGCAGTGCAAATAAGTAGATAAACTTAAAGTTCTGTAGGCTATGGAGGAGCCCTGAGCCTTTCTACCATCAGGATATTAATAGTAACAGTATTCATTATTCACTGCAGCCAAAGATTACTCTAACTTTCTCCTATATTTGCACCTATGTTTTTCAGAAAGATAGCAGACAATGAAAAAACTTACGTAAGTGGCAGATTTCATGTCGTGTTTTGCCTCAAATTTGCCTTAATGGTGAAAAATAGGGGGGGTTTTCCAACACACTGTGAATATGCATCATCTACTTCGATATGCTAAATCTGAGTTATAAGCAAGGGAAAAAAAAGCAAGGAGAAAGTTCTGGACCTAACTAGAGACCAGTCATGTCAATATTGTTATTATAATAAACTAGACAATGAACAAGGAATAAAATTAAGTTTAAGCATCAGAATGCACAGGTTTAACATTAAAAGTGTCTTATGTAAGCTGAGTTGGATCTTACACAGGAAATAATAGCAAAAAAATGAAGTTATTTAAAAATTTTAATTAAAAAGAAAAAAACAGAGAGTAATGGCACTGAATCAATATTGGACAAAAAAATCTGAACCTATCCCAGAAACTAAATTAACCTCTTGCTTCAGTTTTCAATGGGTGTGCCAATGCTAAATATGAAAAAGATGACAGGATCACTAGTGAATTAAGAAAATGAAAAAGAAAATACAAGCACCTGAAGAAGAAGCAAAGCTCTAGCAGTTTAATGAACAAAAATCAAATCAGATTGTATGATGTCATTGTAGAAACCTGAAAGAGCTACCATAACCCATTGCAGGATCTTGTATTAAAACTTTTAAATAAATTTATCAAGTCACAACGCTACCATTTTAATGCAAAATAGGAAATCTAATTTCTTAATTTGAGAAAGGGCAATAAAAATGGCTAAGGCACTCTTATAGAGTCCCCCTAATTTGATTCCCATTTTATAAAGGCATTAGAATGAAATTTACAAAGGGACGGAACTTAAGCAGCAAGGGTTATAACTACAGAGCTGCTCACAGAGCTCACACCTTTATGTGGTTGTGTATCACTGTTGTATTTGGAAGTCATTCCTTTACATGGAATTAGTCTGAGTGACTGTGGTGGGTTAAGCTTAGATGTCTGCCAGATGCCCACTCAACTGTTCTCTCACTCTCTCTCCCCAGTAGGACAGAGGGAAGAAAATAAGATGGAAAATCTGATGGGTCAAGATAAAGACAAGAAGATCATGTCTTTATCATGATAATGGAAGGAACCTTAAAGATCATTATCTTTAAGGTCCCTTCCAACCCAAACGAATCTATGATTCTATGATCATGACCAACTACTGTCAGGGTCAAAACACACTTTGGAAAAATTAATCTAATTTATTGTTAATTTAAAATAGAGTTGGATGGTGGGGAACAAAGACAAAACTAAATATGCCTTCTGCATCCCACACCCTTCTTCTCACCTCAACTTCACTCATTAATTCCCAACTATTTTACTTGCTCACCCACCTACTTCAAGTGGTGCAGGTGGGATAGAGGATGTGGCCTCATAACAGTACCTATCTGCCATGCCTTGACATGTAAACCCAGCAAAATGCTGTGTGTCTATTTTCAAAAGAGTGTCAGATTCTTTATAGCTATTTTAATTTAGCCTTATTGTGTAGCATACCTATGTTTAGTTCTATGTAATGTCATAAGTGTACACACAAGATATATCTTCCAGGACAAAATAATCATCAAAACTAATGTGTGTGTGGTATAAATTAATATTTTCTTCAATAGTTAGTATTTCAAAGAGTTATTAAGTTTTCTAGTTTGTTTGCTCTCTTTAATATAAACAAAAGATTTAGATTAGAATTAAGAAAAATAATTCTTCATGGAGAGGGTGGTGAGGCACTGGAACAGGTTGCCCAGAGAAGCTGTGGATGCCCCCTCCCTGGAAGTGTTCAAGGCCAGGCTGGATGAGGCTTTGAGCAACCTGGTCTAGTGGAAGGTGTCCCTGCCCGTGGCAGGTGGGTTGGAACTGGATGGTCTTTCAGGTCCTTTCCAACCTAAACCATTCTATGTTGATACTGATGAAAAATTCTCTGAATTGTAAATTTGTTGATAGTGGTGGTAAAAGAGTGACTGTTGAAATTCCTCTTTTTTTTTTTTTTTAATTCATTATTCAAGGAGAATAAAGAGTTAGGTCTTTAGATATATCAGGCAGGATCATTAAACTAATTTGAAAAATCCAATAATGTTCTAAATGGACGTCTGACATTTCTGGGAATTCAAAAATGAAAGAGTTGCTGAGTTTTGGGCTGGACTGATAAGACACCACTTCAGTGTCACATTTGGTAATGTTTTCATGTTAGAATAGGTGTGTTCAAGTGTTGGAGTCTGAAATAATATTTGTTTAAATAATAGGTAGTTTGTAGCTATTGTTTCAGACTTTCCTATGTTGCCTCAATAAGATTACTGTCAGACTAGGAGGATATCTACTAATCATTCTGAATTAGCTACTTTTTCATGTGCTTTCTATTGATGTCTTCCGATAAGACTATAACCACTACAACCTCTATAGTACTAGGAGGACTTACACTAGCAGTATGTTTCATGTTTAGTGGTCATCCTTAAAGTACCTGTATTCAACACTGAAAGGAAACTGACTACCACATGTTATTTTTCCATGTCCCACATTTATAATAGAAAATATCTAAAGATAAATAAATCAAGACAAATTTGGTGCCACAGTAAATATTGCAACTTTTAAAATGTCAATATTGTTGCCATTTTGTTGATTTTTCTGTTGCTGTTTAAGAGAAACTCTTCTTGTTGCAAACATACTATTTTGCAAATATTTCTTTACTATGCCACAACTTGTTTCGTTAAATCTTGCATGAAAGGCTAAACTTCAGTGAACAGGGATTTTGTCTTTTCAGGTTTTTGTGAAACACATTAAATACTTTAAGCATTGTAAAAAAAATAATAAACACTGCCCTAGCTAAAAATAGGAAGATCCCAGAGAAAGTTTTTATTCTTCTAAAATATTTAACAAGAAATTATTCTTTCACCACTCAAATTTTTTTAAAAAATAAAAGTATTGTCATATTTAAAGACAGAGGTTGCAAGTATGCTTGAATACTGGAAAAAAATATCACACTTTTATTCAATTGTCCTGAATTATGAGAATAGTAAATAATTTTTGAGTTATCTGAAAAGAAATAGTAGAAGCGAGTTTATAACAAATACTTGTGAACTGCTGAGGCTGCATTTTAAACACTGGTAAGTACTGTACTGGATTAGTAGAAATCTTAGAAAAATGTATTCATAAAAAGGAAAAATTGATAGATTGTTTATTTCATCACTAGGTTTTTGTTTCAGTAACCTTTCTTTCTGTTCTAGTGTGGGTGTATATGGTTTTTGTTGGCATGGTTTAGAAGTCTAACCATTGGATATGAAAAAGCTCAATAAATCAATAGCAATTGTTATGATAACAAGAAGTGGGACACTGTGGAATGGCAGTTGTAGCATTATGCATGAGTGGAGCCCTGACTTGTTTGGGTCTATTAAGCTAGTATTTATCTATGATTACATAGGGAATTTAGTCATAGAGATGGAAGCTGGCAATTATGATCTAATAATCAACTTACTATTCCATAAAGATATAATAAAGTTAAAAAGAATCAATCTACATCTTTGCACAGTTACAAATAGCTCTACAAACAATACTGATGTGTCTTTTTCATTTGTCATGTAAAAAATGAAACTGTAAAATATAAATCAATGTATAGTGGTAGAGAAATGGTATCAGAATATGAAACAAGCTCAGTAATTCTAAAATATATTAAACTGAAATCCTGGTAGAATAAAGGCATATTTTTCAAGGAATAAATTAGTTGACACTTCTGCTTACAGTCCCATCAACCTCATCTGAAGAAACTTTCTAGCATTAGGAAAGGATACATCATCCTCCAGGACAGTTCTCTGTATTCTTTTCAGCTGCTGAAAGCATTTGAGAGGTGTCTGTTCTTTATGACTGAGACCATGTACACCAAATCACTACATGTATGCTACCCAGAACTTATATATATATCTATATACGTGTTAGAGTACTTTTTGGTTATTGCCTTAACGTGTCTTAATGAATCCATTACACTGAAATCCTGGTCAGTGTGATCTGGGCTGGTCAACGTCTCTTCTTGGGCTAAAGAACACAGGATAGATTTGTTTCTGTTGTAAAAAGTTTTACTAGTAAAAGCAGACATTTTTGTAGCAGTGATGAACTGTTTTGCTGTAGTTATCTTTAGATAAGTGTGAAGTGAACTCATAGCTCTTCAAGTACTAAAGAGAAAGTTTTGAAATAAGCCTAAATATTTCTCTGACTCAGACATTTTAATAATTATTGTTTATTGCCATTCATTAAAGCAATATCAATGAAAAAAAAAATTCTTCCATAAGATTGATTTTAAAACTCCACAAAACTTATGCATGTATCTAGTTTTAAATATATTTACAAAATCACAAAGGCTAAATGTGTAACTGCTGTTCACAAAATCCCACAATACTACAGATAGGTTGAATTAAATGAAACTTAGGAGAAAAACAGATAGAAGAGAATGGATTTTTTGTACAGCAAGTAGTAAACTTCAGAACCACCTACTACAGGCGTCTGGTGGCAGATAGATCCTGCACATGCATAGAATCATAGAATGCAAAAAGACATTAAATGAATGCACGGACAACAGATCTGTAGTGAGATACTGGCTAGCGACATAAAACAACAAATGCAGCAACTGTGGATGCTGGAAAATTCTGGGGGAAATGCAGTTCAGACAGCAACAAAATTTGTGCTCTTTACCTAGACTCTTTTACTGCCACCACTGGAAATTAATACTTACTAAATTAAATAAGAATAATACATGGCACCTCTTACATCCTTAGCCACTTGCTCTTACATTTCACAACTGATAGATGTGTCTGTGCTCTCCCAGTTTTAAAACAACTTCTTACACTTATCTCTCTCTGAACTTTAGGGCCCTTTGGACCTTGTCTATGCCTTGAGGCCCCAGTTCTGATGTGGGGACACTTGCAAAATTCAGTGAAAATGCAGTCCAGTGCTTCCACCTTGTTCCCTCACACCTCTTACATTTTGAAATTTATCAGGAATCTAGGTTTCACATATATGGTAAATATGCACAGAGATACAAATAATAGAAAAGAGAGTACTCATTATGCAAAGATTCTCTGGTGTCAAAAAGAGCTTTTCTATAAATTTTAATTTTGGATGGGGTTTCCAGATAAATGTCATTGGTTATGAAAAATGTAATCATGGAGAAAAGTGAGAAAATTTCTGCATTTCCTCATTTCCTTTATTTTTCACATAATTTAAAATTAATTCTTTTGCATCTTCATCTCATTTTAGAGTAAGTTTTCAGAAGTTACCTGTCACCTGCTAAGAGCTGCAGTATCATAAGGCAATTCAGAAGGCAAATTAGAGTGCAAACAAAGACATTGTTGAAGGTCTTTTATGCATGTAAAATATCTGGCAAGAGAAAAATTGAAGACTTGGAAAGATTTCATGTGAAAAGTAAGGAGCAGAAAGGAGGGCTGAGACCATAATATCATTTCTGTAACGTATTGCAGTAGTATCATTGCTTTCCACCCACCCTTATGCTTTTATCCCCTCTGCTGCTTATAACCAGCCTTGTGGCTGCCCTGTCTAGTAAGGTGGAGACGAACCTGCCACATATAAAAAATCTTGTATCCAGCCTGTCATTCAAATCCTTCTGTATCTTTTTAGAAAGACCTTAGTTCCGTTTCCTTTGTGTGTACACTGAAAGTCATAAGGCCTAATCATATTCCAGAGGCACATATAGCATTCCCAGTTTTCTTTGCAGACTATTTAGGTTGAGAAAGTGTACAAATGTTTGCAGAGCTTTTTTGGTCAAGTTCATCAATGACAAGATTGGACGCAGCACTAATTTCTGGAGAACTCCTTTCAGCACACTACCCTTCCTTTTAGAACAGTTCATCTTCCACTTGCTTGGTTTCTAACCACCTATTTTGACCTTACAGCTCCTGTACTCCCATCCTTACCACCTTTACAAATAATTCTGAAAGCAACACTGTACCAAAATATATTCTGAAGTCATGAGAGATTAGATCTACTGCATTTCCCTTGTCTGGAGAATCAGTTATCTTATCAAGAAAGCTATTGGGTTAGTCTGGCATGATCTGCCTTTGGTGAACCCAAGATGCATTTTATCCCATTTTCCATCTATTTCCTTCCCTAGTTATTAAAAGAAAGTTACACTGCACATGATGTGCACTTCAATTAGTTTCACAGTTAACTGTCTCACACCTTGAAGCACACCTAAGAATATATTTGCTGCTAATGTAAATATACACTGCATTTCTTTGATTTTAATAAAGTATATCTAAATATGAAAGATTGCTTGTGATGTGTTATTCATTTACACAATAAGATGCTAAGTTACTGAAGAAATATGAAACCTTAACACTATCATAGAATAGACAAATATATGTGAATTTGAAATAAAATATTTTATTGTGTTAATGAGAGACTTGCTGGTGCAAGTAAAGAACTCAGAATGAAGAATTAAATTGCTCATGGTTAACCTGATTATGTCTTTTCCCTATTTTGAAGTGCTTACGTTTATGCAACATTCTTTAACCAAAAAACTATATAGAAAAGTTTGTTTCATTTCTTTAAAATGTTATTCTCATGGTTTCAGAAGTGAGGAGAGTGATGCAGGTACCAAAGCACAGTTGCCTCATGACATAACAGACTCTCTAGTGTATCCTTGCTGACCTCTAACAGCTGTTCTGAAAAGTGCAGAGGCCCATAGGTCTCATGTCATATCTACTAGGCTGGGTGCATTCCCCTGGTGCTACAGTGAGCCACCAGAATGATTCCAGAAACATGGAACATTCCAAATAAATTATAAAAAGAAAAGATATTATTATTAACACAATGCAATCACATGTACTGTTAATACTTTATATACAAACCTTTAGAACAGGCATTGTTATAGGTCAAGTAATGGAAACTGGCAATAAAATTGTTTGTTTATTTCTGAAAGGTCTCATTAATTTTTAACATTGTCTTAAACAAAGTACTGAGAAACTGATATATTTGCAATGGATAACACAGTAACAGCTGCCACATTGCTGCTATTACCCTGACAAAACAAAAACAAAAACAAAACCAAACCAAACCAAAAGATATTTTTTAAAAGGCAAATATGAAAAAGGATAAATATTCTCAAAATCCTGTCAGACTTAAAAAGGAAAGAATATCCATGTGGGAAAAAGCTCTATGTCATGTTTGAATGATTCATTTTTGGGTATTAATAGCAAAGCCTTCCGTGTCAATCTCAATTGCCATTATAGGGTACAGAGTAGAAGGCATTGTAATTAGGAATGAGAGCTGTGATAGCTGCATACCAGACAATTTTGGAAGAGAATGTACATTTAATTTTCTGTCTGTACTTTATCCCATTATTATATGCAATATTTAACTACCGATTTTAAATAGCATTATTTTTCTGAATAGAAGACATACTATTTTATGTCAAAAGCCAAATCTTCAGATGCTTTGAATACAGCTAACTTTCTGACCCAGTTTCAGCTGGGGTAGAGTAAATTTTCCTCCTAGTAGCTGGTGTAGTGCTGTGTTTTGTATTTAGCATGAGAATAATGTGATAACACACCAATGTTATGGTTGTTGCTAAGCGGTGCTTGTACTAAGTCAAGGATTTGTCAGCTTCCCATGCTCTGACATTCCATATCATATGACATCATGCTCCCCCACGTCAGTATTTATACCAGGTGGGGCTCGCCAGGAGGCAGCAATTGCTGCTCTGGGACTGGCTGGGAATCAATTGACAGGTGGTGAGCAGTTGCATCATTGGTTTTTCCTGGGTTTTGTTTCTCTCTCTTTTTTTTCTTGTTTTTCTCTTCATTACAACTTACTGCTTGTTTCAGGTGTGGGATTGTTTGGTTTGGGGTTGTTTGGGTTTTTTTTTAATTTCAATCACTAAAATGCCCTTGTCTCAACCCACAAGCCTTCTCACTTTTACCCTTCCAATTCTCTCCCCCTTCCCATGAGGGGAAGAAGGATGAGTTAGTGACTGTGTGGTGCTGCGTTATCAACAGGGTTAAACCACTACACTTTCCTAAAATCAGGGAAACTATATTCACATTAGAAGTCCCAGCTTGGGCCTGGAAACAAACAAAGAGAATAGAGCATTATTTTTCAGTCTCATTTATATTTGTACTATAATTAAAATAATTGCAAGTAGGCTGTTCCACAATAAATTTGAAACTTGTAAGTTATATCCATGATACTATAAAGTTTTATGTCCTTTTTTGTTCCCTTTCTTTCCCTTTCCATCCCTTTGATACATTTACATTGGAAAAACATAGAATATATTTACTTCTATTAAGAAACTAGACTTAATAAATTATTCTCTAATGTTTTGTTACCTGATTTTCCTGATGTCTTTTACTGTAGAGTCCTTTGAATTAATGTCAATGAAAATTGCACAGTCAGTGTCCTTTAAAACTTAGCAAAGGTAGGAGAGACACCATGTGTGGCATACTAAATCATCTTAGCAGTCCTGATTCTAATAAAACAGCATTAGACTATTACAGAAATAGATCAATAGTGGAAACTGCATGGTCATATGTGCATATATATACATATAATCTTGTACATATATATGCATAGCACATACAGCTACACTATGATTGGAAAGTAAGTTCTGTTGAGAGTTAGGCCTCTTTTGTATTTCTCTCACTCCAATAAAACTGCAAGTTTGGATCTAGTAAGCAGAACCACAAAATATATTGACTACGGCAATTTTCATGTTTAAGATTTCACTTGGTGTATGCAAAGAAACTGAACTGTGTAGTAATACCTGAGATCTTCACTTCTTGTACCTTGAAGAACACAATGTAAAAATACTAGAAGTAGATAAGTTGTAATAATTACAATGATTTATAAAAGTATTCTGATGAGTTAAGAACATAAGAATGATTAAAAATTAATAGACTAACAGAAAAGACCTATATTTTAAAAATCAACAAAAACTCTTAAGACACAGTTTTCATTGTTCCATTCTTTACAGCTGTTTATTTAGAATATAATTCTGTGGAATCTTATAGTAATATTTAATTTTGTATGATAGGCCTACTCTTTTCACACAAGAGTATTCATATGCATAAAAATAAGCATGTACCTAATATCACTGACTGACAAGAATGACTTTTTTGATGGATGGTGAAGTTAATGCACCCACAAAAATCTCTAGCATGAGTTAAGTGTTTATTTAGGTTGGATCTAGTTAGTCTGTTGCGTTGGGAAGTACCGATTGCAGAGTAAATGCTACTGAAACTGTGGAACTTTTAATTCAGTAGGGATTTAGCTATTTGAGATACAACAATATACTATTGAATCATAGGTTCATAGGATATTTCAGTTTGGAAGGGACCTCGAGAAGTATCTAGTCTAGACTTTTGGTCAAAGCAGGGTCAGTTGTGAGATCAGATCAGGTTGCTCATGTCTTTATTCAGCCAGGTCTAAGCCTCCAAGGATGGAGACTGCCCAAACCAGTTCCAGTGCTCGATTGTACTCATGAGGAAAAATTTTTCCTTATGTCCAGTCTGAACTTCTTTTGTTTCTGCTTATGCTGGCTGTCTCTTGTCTTCCCAGTATGCAGCACAGTAAATAGTCTGACACAGTGTTCCTAGCTGTTGACATACTTGTGCTCCTCCTGAGGTTACTTTGTACAGCTAAAGTGGTTTTCTTATTCTCTTTCTGTAGTTTCACTCAAGGTAAATTCATTCTGAGTAATTCAAATACACTATTTCAGTCAAGTGAGGAGGTGAAGAGAAACCCTATGCTAGTCTTGTCCTTCATCACTGAAGGTAAGGCTATGTGGTACAGTGGAGAAATTGTATCAATCTGAGATACTGGAAGCTGTGTTAGTTGTAACTTCAGCCTTAGAAGTTTAGCTGATGTACTGGGTTTGCTGCGAACCCACCTTTTGTGAAAGGGAGAAACTTCAAAGTTTCGGAGTTCATTGCTTTGTGGTAGTTTTATATATATTGGAACTGCTTATTCAGATTTCCCCAAATACTAGCCCTTGTTATCTTGCAGAAAGCAATATGTATTTCCTTTTTTCTTTTGTTTGTTTATTTGGTTTAATATTCTTAGGTTTGTTACCTTATGAATATGATACTTTGGTCTTTTCTGCCAACTTTTGTCCAAAGACAAATCATTTGTTCATAGTGCACAGACTGAAGAAGCAAGATGTCTCAAGTGTTGCTTTCATTATCATCCTAAGGAATCAACCAGATTCCAGGATATACAATGCATAGTTAGAGCTTGAGGAATAGTGCCAGGACAAACAGGGTGTTTTTCTCTGTCTGGTGTGTAGTTGAATGTAATGTTCTTTACAATGCAGAACATCAGTTCAAATGACTTAAGAAATCTCACTTTTTTACCTTGCATACAGATGAAAAATTTGTTACTAGATAATCCCTTTCTTACATTAATTATTAAACCCCAAACCCATCACCAAAAGTGAAAAACATTTCCTTCTTGTGGCTTTCTGGGGTTTTCTTTTCTCTTTAAATGTTGCAGGAAACCTCTAGTATGCTATGTTTGTTATCAATTAATTTAGCCTAATGGAAAAGACTTGTTAGAATGAAACAATGTTTTCAATTACTCGGCTTTCATTTTGCACATATTTCAGGGAATCTGAATTCAAAATAGCCCCTATGAGTATGATGGGCTGGTGTTGGAGTCTTCTGGGTGTTTTCTGGAGTGTATCTTCCAGTTGAATTTTATCCAAAACAATTTCAGTTTGTGCTATTTGATAACAGTCTGTGATGTGAATAAACACATAGATCATAGGGACGATCAGGAAATTTGGTTCAACACAGTGTAATAAAATGATACTGGAGGTGCATCCATTAAGAACTGAATTGCAATAGACAGAGGATTCAGGAGCTGAACCACAAAACAATAAAAACTTGTATATTGAATTAATTTTCAAAAGAAAACCTTAGTACATTCAAAGTAACAATTAAGAAATACCCATATTTTATTTCATTCTCTTACATTTTTATGCAAAAAATATAATGTTGAATGTCAAGAGATGCTTTGTAAATATCTATGGACATACAGTGTAGTGCAAGCTATACTGTCTTGCTTGTACTTCTGAAACAGATCCCTCGGGGTGATGTCATGTGGAGTTTGAGAGTAAGTCATTATCTTCACTCCAAATTAATGAAGTTCTATTTGATTAAATAATTCACAACATATTAAATTGCTGAATTTGTTCTCATTTTAATAAACGTTTATCAGTTATTTTAACAATGAGAATCAGAGCTCCCTGACAAATGTATAATATTGTTAATTTAAACTCCACTTGTGCAGTCATTTCATAGATACTTAGAAGATAAACCTGAAAGAAACCCCTATAAAATTCATATTTAAAAAAACTTTTGGCATTCCCATGCACAATTATTTTGTTGCTAGCTACAGAGCTTACTGCAGTTATATTGGCAGAACCTTAAACACTTTTAATGTTACATGTTTTACAGAACAACTGACAGTGTTGTTCCTGTCTACACTACAAAACACATCAGAAAAATATTTGGAAAGGCAGCTGAAAGAAATATAAAGAAGAAAGTCTCAAGTTACTCTGACCTCTAGAAAATGGATTAACAAAGAGAAAAGAAAACTATAACTTTGCATGAAAAAATTTTGAATTTTTTTTTCTTTCCAGTCATCTGAAAACGAAAAAGAAAACCTTCAAATGAAAGTAATAAGCTGTCTTTGACTATTACCAAGATAACTCCTTTCTTGGAACTTTTATTCCATGGGATTAATTTTTATTTTGTTAGGTTCATAAATAGAATCATAGAATCATAGAATCACTGGGTTGGAAAAGACCTTAGAGATCATCCAGTCCAACCGTATCTGTCCGCCACTAAACCATATCTCTCAGCACCTCATCCACCCGTCTCTTAAACACATCCAGGGATGGTGACTCCACCACCTCCCTGGGCAGCCTGTTCCAGTGTGTGATAACCCTTTCGGTGAAGAACTTCTTCCTTACATCCAATCTAAACCTCCCCTGGCGCAGCTTGAGTCCATTCCCCCTTGTCCAATCATCTGTCATTAGGGAGAAGAGACCAACACCCACTTCTCCACAACCTCCTTTCAGGTAGTTGTAGGCAGTGATCAGGTCTCCTCTCAGCCTCCTCTTCTTAAGGCTAAACAAGCCCAGTTCCCTCAGTCAATACAGTCAAATACAGTTAATTTTGTATCAGTAGGCACAGTTTTCTGAGGCAATTATAATGAGATCACACAGGCATTCTTTTTTAAAGCTTCTCCCTATCTACGTTTAACTTCATACTTAGCTTTCTTTGTATTTAGCATTCTTGAGTTCTCTGATGGGATATTTTCATAAATGCATCATCACTTATAACTACAAGAAGCATGACAAACTCTTCTCAAGAGAAAAATATTTCTTTTAGCTATTTGACATTTGTGTAGTTTTTATTAGATATTGTAGGTTTCCTTCAGGAAGTAATTTCCAGTCAGATAAGCACTGTTGACTTACAAATAACCCAGTAAGGAAAAATGCTGTGATGACATTTGGAAACAATGCAGTCCACTCATAAACACTTTGTAAAATACTAATCAAAGATGCTCAACATATATTTGCTGGTTTTGTTTTCTTGTTTCTATTAGTAGTACTGTTGTGATGAAAATGAGAAGTCTATTTCTTAAGGCTTGACTTGTGTGAAGTGTGAATTATCCTTCCCTCCATCATCATTGTCATTGTGATGTTGTAAAACCAGTTCTTAAAGTAGGAAATCAGCAAGAACAGTGTGTGAAGCACTTGAAGGAAAAAAGTAAATGGGTCAGATACTCAACTACATCTGACCTGTGGATGCAGTGAAGTCTGTCTTTCAAAGCTTTATGTGACCTCCTAGTCTCTTGAAATTTGCTACAAGTTGCAAAGAAATAACTCTTGTATTACTTAAGTTAGATACAAAGATTTTTGTGAGACCTCTTTATGGAGGATGAAACACCTCACACCCTTCTATTTCGTTCCCAACAGTCCTATCAGCATCAATAAGACATTAATTAAAGATGTAGTTATGCCAACTCCATTTGTTTTATATGAGTGAAGAATTTCCCTAAATTATCTCCCAGCTGTCACTGGATTAAATTGTCCCAGTATTTTTAGATAGACATTTGAAATTAAGAAAGGCAAAATTTAAAATGCAGGAAATACCAAGAAAGGGCCAAAAAGATACTGATGACAATATTTTCCTTCAGAAAAAGCATCAGCTCTGTAAAGTACTGTTTAAGATGTATTTAATCTATAGCAAATATGGGTGAAGTAGGTATTTCTTTTAATCCCTAGGGTTTTATATGAAGAATATGTTATTATTGTACTTCACTGCATAGCAATTTTTACACAGGCATTCTAGAATCAGGCCCATAATTTCAATTTAAGCTAAAAATTATCTCTTAAAAGAATGTCTGGTCTTAATGTCACAGTTTAATATGACAGACAAGTCACTGTTGGATGATGCAGAATGAGTTCCTTATATCATAAGAAGATAAATTTATAATCTGATGCTCTGTGCTCTTCCCTTCCAGAGTGTTCATTCTTCTCTTCGTTACTTTTAAACAGTAACATGAATATATATTGTAGTTATCTTTGCTACCACAAAAAACAACAATCCAACCAAGCAGAAACCATTTCACTTAAAGATTGTAAAAGAAGTACAGTACAGTATTCACTGTGTTTATCCAGTTTGTCACCTAAGGTCTTTAGTTTATATGCTCCTTACGGTGGCTAGTTTGTTTAGCACACTTAAATGTTCTAAACGTAGTATTCTCAAGAAATACAAATATCTAAATGTGAGTAAAATAAATTATGTGTTTACTCCAATATTTTGAAATAAAGTCATAAGTCTCAGCATCATAGGTCTAAAGAGCTTAACATCTTCAATGAAGGGTTTTTGAAAGTTTGGAGACATCACACACACAAAAAAATAAAAATACAATACAGAAAATATAAGGAATAGAGCAAACAGTCAGCTGCAATGCAAAAAAAAAAAAAAAAATTCTTCCAGTTTTTGTATTTCATTCAGGAGATAAAAGGGAAGTACTAGAGAAATATGTATTTCTTTCTGTCCACTGAAAAGAGATCGTAGACTACAAAAAACAAGTACAAAATAAGGCTGGTGGATAGCATCAAGCATGTGTTAGAATGCAAATGTAAAAGTGCTAGAATGTGTTAGAAAGCAAACGTAATGAAGAGACTAGACAAAAGAATCATATTTGGTTTACTTACACGTAAAATATTCTTCTCAAATAATTCATATAAGTTTTATGAAGACTTGATAAAGGTCAAAATGCATATCTAAAGTCATCATAGAATCACAGAATGGCTTCTCTTGGAATGGACCTTAAAGACTGTCTAGTTCCAAACCCCCTGCCATGGGCAGGGACACCTTCCACTAGACCAGGTTGCTCAAAGCCTCATCCAGCCTGGCCTTGAACACTTCCAAGGATGGGGCATCCACAGCTTCTCTGGGCAACCTGTTCCAGTGCCTCACCATCCTCTCCGTGAAGATCTTCTTTCTGATGTCCAATCTAAACCTCCCCACTTTCAATTTAAACCCGTTACCCCTTGTCCTGTCACTACAGGTCCTTGCAAAAAGTCACCTCTCAGCTTCCTTGTACGCCCCTTCAGGTACTGGAAGGCTGCAATGAGGTCTCCCTGGAGCCTTCTCTTCTCCAGGCTGAACAAGCCCAATTTTCTCAGCCTTCCTTCATAGGAGAGGTATTCTAGCCCTCTGATCATCTTCCTGGCCCTCCTCTGGACTTGCTCCAACCGGTCCATGTTCTTCTTATGGTGGGGGCCCCAGAGCGGGACACTGTAATCCAGGTGGGGTCTCACAAGAGCAGAGTACAGAGGGATTATCACCTCCCTCGACCTGCTGGCCACACTTCTGCTGATACAGCCCAGGATGCAGCCCAGGGACGGTTGGCTTTCTGGGCTGCCAGCGCACACTGCCGGCTCATGTTCAGCTTTTTGTCCACCAGTATCTCCAAGTCCTTCTCCTCAGGGCTGCTTCCTATCCATTTTCCAGCCAGCTTGTACTTGTGTTTCGGATTCCCCCAACCCAGGTGCAGGACCAGGCTTTGTTGAACTCCATGAGGTTGGCAGTGACCCACCTCTCCAGCCTGTCCAGGTGCCTCTGGATGGCATCCCTTTCCTCCAGTGTGTCTTTCGCACCACACAGCTTGGTGTCATCTACAAACTTGCAGATGACAAGTCATACAAGCCATATATAATTTATATAAGTCAATATAAGTCATACTTCCTAATGTTTTACTGCTGAGTGTTGTAAAATACTGTCTCATAGTAGAACACACATGCTAGCAGTTAATTTGAAGACATTCATATACTCTACCAAGCTCCAGCTACTTTTTCACCATACACTTTGTCCTTCAAGCTGAAGAAGCTGAAGAAAGTCCTCAAAAAAATGTGTATTATCAAGACCAACAGGCATAGGCTCATCCAAATTAATCATATAGGTATTAGATTTGAATCCTGAGGAGGATGTCTTTCTTAAGCTGTGGCATCACTGACTCTGTGTTTGAAGGATGGATACTCTTCCACTCTCCATCTAGTGAGGAAGTCTGCAATGAGGAAGGGAGCAAATTGCTGGCAATGGTGGTTGAGTAGACTTTCAGCTCCTTGGGAAAGCAACTCAGTCCAGCTGCATAATCACTGGTGTCTCTTCTGCATTAAGTAGATCTGCTAATGATGGTCCAGCAGTGTTTCCAAACCTGAAAGTCTTGTTATTATTATATGATGCAAGATGAGGAGCTTTGAAGTTATTAGTTGCTACCTTTCATGTTCCAACAAAATGTGAAGCCATGTTCAAGTGAAAATATCTTATCAAGATTTCTCTCAAGATCAGCAAAAATTTTAGAATGTAGTTGTAACTGTCTGAAAAGTTAAAGACCTGTGAATCACAGAGAACATATATGATCATGCTCCATGGGTTTTAGGGGGGAGGAGGTGTTTTGGTTTTGTTTTTTGGTTTGGGTTTTGTTTGTTTGTTTGTTTGTTTTTGGGAGGGTGGGTTTTTGGGTTTTTGGGTTTTTTTTCCTTCTGTCAATTCTGAGCATGTGTCTGACCCTGGTTCTCCCCACTGGGCCTGAATCCAAGCCCCACCTGCAGGCTGGCAGCCTCTGCCTATCCATGCTCCAGGAACGTGCCCACTGCCCAGGGCTGAGGTTGCCCCTCACTGTCTTTCTCCTGTCAGAGGGTGGGATGAGCTGCCAGACCCTACACTGCCTTGCTCTACCACCCCCAAGAGGGCCCCCATAGCCCTTGGAAGGGAGACCTGTAGTCCAAAGGAGCTCCTCATCCTCAAAATGGCCTGACTGTGAGCTCAAACGGGGATTGAGTGGCCCAGGTTGAGCTGAAATAGGATCTTGGGAAGGGCTGGGCGGGGGGACCCGGGAGGCTGGACAGGAACAGACAGGGTTGGAAGGTGTTTAGGGCCTTGGTGTTTAGGCTGGGCTTGTACATAGCTGAAGAGGAAAGTTTCTGCCTGCCAAAAAGCTGTATAACCTATTTATATGACAAACCCTGTTTCACTAGCACAGAAGTGAATTGCAGCAATATTTCCATAAGAATTTGTTAACAGAGATTTTGTGTATCCTGAAATCTTGTAACATAATAAAAAGGGGGCTGCCAATACCAATTTTTAGCTTAAATGTTTGCAATTATCACCAAGAATGCTGCTTGTAGTCTAAAGACTTATGAATAATAATTGATGGTTCAGGAAGATTAAAAAAAAAAAATTGAAAAATCTGATAGTTTTTATTTGAAGCAAAAGGCATTATTTCAGTGGTATGTGTCCTAAGTTTTCATCACTTCTGATTTCTTCCACAGAATTTTTCAGCATAATCTGCTAATTAAACTTTTCCTTTAACTAAATAATTTGAGGAATCCTGAGCCTGAATTTTTAGGATAAAAAATATCCTATAAAAATAGGTGGAATTGTCTTATACGCAGACAGAAAACTAAGTCTTATTTAGAAAGATTTTTATCATCACAATTTTAGTCAGTCTAAAAGCATAGGAGATGCTGAAATAAACCCTCAGGTCAACAAGTTGATGCAAAACACAAGAGGGTCAGGATCTTGAAGAATGTTGATAATGCAAAAAGTTGGTCTGAATTTCTCTTGCAAAAAGTTGACTCCTTTGCATAATATTAATTTTTCTCACTCAATTTTCTTCCATCTTCTGCAGTGCAAAAATTATGCAGATATATCCAGTTTATATCTTCAGTTTTCTGTGTCTTTCTGAAAAAGTATTTTTTATTTTGATCCATTTTTAAATGGAGTTGAACATCTGTCACAATTCACAGCTGCAGTTCTAGAGACCTGGTTAAACACGGTACAAAGATTCCTGCAATATTTCTCTTACGTTTGGATCAATCCCTTGCAAGGCCAGTCTCTTCAATGGTCCCTTACTTTCTACTGATAGCTTTAGTCTGGAAATCAATGTTGTCAGCGTGTCACCTTACAACACATAACATGAACCTCAAAGAAGTCCCAAGGGCATTAATGAATACAGAAGTATTCAGTGTAAAATCAACAAATGTATCAGGGAAAGACCACTTGGACTCACATGTTCTTCATTGTCTTTTCCCTCAAATCACCTGATCTCTACCCTCAGTGTTGTAAAGGAGGCTCAGATGTGATGTGGTATCCAAGAGGAAGAAAAAACAGAAGGAATATGGATAGCACAGGTAATGCTAGTTTCCCCATGTGCTCTACTCCAGATCTGTACCATCTCCAACTAAGGAAGCCTATGGGAAAATTTTTATCTAAATATGATCACTTCTTTTGAGTGGGATGCTGTTCCCCATGCAGCTTAAAATGATCCAGCTGATTTGTCTTAACTTGGTTTATCTTCCCAGATAAATTTATTGATTGATTTATTGATTATTTATTATTGATTGTTGATTTATTGTTATGTTCTAGTTCTTGCAGCCATCATAGCTTCAGAAACCCCAGAGCCTTCACTCAAAACAGTACCCTAGCGTAGCAACAATAGTTATGTGGAGAAGAGCTGTGAGGTTTTTTTGGTTTGTTTGGTGGTTTGAGTTTTTTGGGGGTTTTTTGTTTGGTTGGTTGGTTGGTTTTGCTTTTAATTTAGGTCATAGAAATAGTTACTTTATTCTATTGAAGGCTTAGAAATTCTAGACTCCATTTTCTACATAGTTAATGGAGAGTAATTTGTATTTTCAGAGAGAAATTCAAATCATGTAGGTTAGATGCCTAACAGTAGGTTTAGAGGCACCTTAAAATATACTTTTAGGACAAGAAGAAAGTTAATTATTTTTGTACATGTTATTCAGTTGAAATATTTCTGGAATCAATGAAGTAGGGCAAAATCCTCTCTGCTTACTAGTTCTATAATTTTACTAAATGTAGTACTTTGAAAAATAGTGACAGTGTGATATTTTCATGGGCAATTTGTGTAGCTGCAATGCAAGAGGCTACCTCACATTGAAAAGCTCTCTGTTCTTGAGGTGATCTTATATATTCCTGTATTACAGTGTGATTGTCAAAGAATAAGAGAGAAAAATCCTTCCACTGCTTTCCTTCAGTGAATTCTTCCTAGTTCCTTTGTTACTTCCTACAACTGTGTGAACTAGTTTCAGCAGATACAGATAATTTATGGACTAAACAGGGAAAAATGTGGGAGGGAGGTTTTTCTTCTTTGGGGGGAGGGAGGGTGTATGTGTGGAAAGCACAAACAAAAGAACCTAACCTTCAGGTAAAAGGTTATTATTTGGATAACATTGGATGCTTATTGTTTTGTGATCTACTGTGGCTTTGCCAAATTTCCCCCCTTTTTTTTTTTTTTTTTGGTAAAAAAGTGACCTGTTCTGTTTCATATATGAAAGGTGCACATTAAAAGAATATGAGCTAGCAAATATCTTTACTGAAGCTCTGTTGGCAGCCAAGATCACTGACAACTTCCTGGCTGTGATTCATAATCTATATTGGTGCCTTTGAGACAGCAAGCTATTGATTTTTCCCAGTCTATAATCCAAGACCATATACACAGCTTGTTAGACATCTGTGGGAATATAAACTGAGTTTTGATACAATTTAGGGAGCTTCTGTTAGTGGGGCACTTAGTTTTTGTCTTTGAGAAAATCTTTACACATCTGTGTAATCTTGAAGAGATTTTTAACAGATAATTCAATAGAACTTGGGTTGTTTCTTTTTTTTGTTTCTTTTTTTTTTTTTTTTGTAAACTGCTTCCCTGGGTGGAACTCATATGAAGTAAATTTCAAGTGGGCAATAATAATAAAAGAGGGAGGGAACTCTTTCTAATGCTCATATAGCTTTTTTCCTTTGATTTTGTTCAAGTGTAATTTGGAAGTACTACTGGTTTTTCATTTATAGTATCTTGGCCATTTTACTTGCCCTTTTCTGGAAGACATTCCTGTCTTTACTGCAATACGCGCGGTATGTATTCACAAATAACATTCAAAAGAACAGTCATTAGCTGCAATGTAGTTTCTCCACAATAAAAGGAGTAAGTGTACTAAAAATCTTCCAAAAAATATCCATAGTTAAAAATATATTTCTTGGGTTCAAGCCACTGCACACAAGCACTGATTTATTAAAGTAACTACACTTACTGTTAATTTTCTGTCTTCCAAGAGTAAGCTAAGGAAAAGGAAGAGGCTAATATGGTTCAAAGCTAAGGTAGAAATGTCAGAAGGAACAGTCTTAATATTATTTAATATTTGTCCAAGAATACTTTAAGAGCTACCATGTAAGGAGAAAATAACTGAAGAGCTTTGTGGATTTCAGATGATCAAAATATCTTCATGAATGTCATCATATTACATGTTAGTCTGGAAGGTTAGGAAAACATTTACACTCTCTAAAATCAAAATAAAGCATTCTTGACTGTATGTGAAATATAATTTAGCTGATCCAGAAACCATATAGTCAGAACTGAGTAATTCCTCATTTGCTTTTATGTGATAGATAGATTTTCTTAGAACAATAAGAACCAAAACAAAAGGGAGGGGGGAAAAAAAAGGTTGACATGCATATATATTTTAGCAAAAATTTATGTGGAAAAAATGGATCAATTTTCATAAGTAGGAAAAAAAAAAGAACTCAAATAAAATGATAAAAAATGAAATCTCATTGGCATAAACTGTTTTTAAATGCAATTTTGCAAATGACCATTTCAAACTTGTATTGAAAAATAGCTTATTTTATTCTATATTTAATTGCTCTTTGGGATAATTTTAGTCCTTCCTGTCTTCACTTTTTCCACTTTTCTATCCACCTGCTGGGTGCTAGTAAAGAGCAAGAAGGCAACATATGTGGGCTGACCCTGCCAATGCAGACTGCAAAATGAAATATGAGGGAGAAAATGATAAAAAGGCAAGGAGAATGCATTGAAGTTTGGGATGCTAATTATAGGTCACCAGGTTATCCAGACAAACTAGTTTCAAGAGGGAAAACGAGGGATTAGCTCTTTATTTTATGCTTCAACGCTTTGGTTCTAATGTCAAGAAAGATATTTGTTATTCATTATTTCTGGAAATATGAAAGGAATTTGGATCCATTCATCATTTCAACAATGTGAGAAGCAGATCATCCTTGCTCGTATCACAAGAAGGTAAAGGAAAAGAAAAGGAGAGTGATCAGACACTGTGGTCATGAGCACTTTAGAAATGCATGTGATGATAAAAGTGATAAAGTAGATGGAATGTAGTTATCAACAGCAGATAACACAGTTTTACTAAACAAACTGCTGTCCTTGGAGTAAGTAGTTCAAAATTGTTCTACCTACATACAGGTACATAGTTCAGCAAAGGTTCATCTCATTCAAGCTCAGATGCATTTTTAAAAGTGGTTACATAATGAAGAGAAATGTCACTGCTTAGTGCATGTGTCTCTAGGTCTGTACACTTACAGAAAGGCTGGAGACAAATGCTCCTTAGTTATAATTTTCCAACTGGAATGTTACATACTCAACTATACAAAAGATACAGAAATTGCAGACTGACCCGTTAGTTGCCCTTTCCTATCTTCTAAATTCAGTATTGTAACAAAGGCTGTTTTCCCAATGTGAAAGTAAGAGTATGATTATATTCAAACCCTACTGTGTGAGGGACAAGTACTTCCATCTTTACTCTTTTATTGCTCAGCAAACTTGCACTCACCCTTCACTCAATCCCCTTTTAGCAGTTGCCTACTGCAATAGTCACAAGCTATCTTTTAATGAACATCATATGGTAAAAAATAAGCACCTTTTGACTGTTGATTTGCGTATTGAGTTACAGGAAAGGATAAGCACATGTTAACCAAAATGCACACACTCTTCTTACATCCAGAAACAAATTCTATTGTGTGTCAGCAGGTGTTATAAAAAGTCAGTGTCCTCAGTCAGGATATTCTAAATGCTCTTTCTTTCCTTTAAGTAAGGATATCAGTCTACACACAGAAAGGTATCCAATGCCTGTATCACACCATTGTACGCTTAAATTGTGCAAGCTTTTCAAGAGATCATATCTTCATTGTGTCTTCTGGTAGCTTATAGTTCAAGGCTGCCTTTGTTTTCAGCTAAAGTAAGGGAGTTAATTCCAGAGTAGAATAGACAAAATTATTATTTCTCTGATTTTTATGACCTGGGATCTGGAAATCAACACAGGGCAGAAACTGGGCAAAACCCACTTTATATAGGTGAGCAACGTGTTGTAAACAACACGAGGTATATCCCAGGGAGCAGAGTCACAGAATATGATTGTCAGTTTGATTTGTGAATGGGTCAGATAATTTGGAAACTCCTTTTTTAAGAGAAGTCTTAGGGGCCAACCACTTTGCTAGATATATGATGCTAAGAAGGGAGAGAAAGCAATGGTGACCACTAGAGTCAATGAAGAGAGAAGGATATACCTTTTCTTTCGTATGTGAGACAAGTAAATCCAGAAAATTCAACTTTCCATTTATTTAATTGAGAATAAGACCCTGTCCTCCTAAATAGATAAAAAGTGGGGAATCTTCCCAAGGCAAACACTGAAAGGGAGTTTTTCAACCCTGTGAAGACCTCCATGATTTGATAAAATTAACAAATGACACTGTAGGTATATATTTTGAATTGGACAGCTTTTTATATATCAAAAACTAGTTTTTAAAGTATTCTTTTTTTTTTTTCCTAGCAATTCCCAGGACTCCCATTCACTTCAATGGTAGCTGCAGGTGCTGAATATCCATTTGAATGATCCATACTGAAATTTTGTAGTGGTCTTTCTCTCAGACACATGCCCACACATGTTCCTCTTTACCTTTCCTTCTTTTTCCCTCCATCTGCCCAAGACCAAGACCAGTCTAGCCAGATATGGATACACATATAGTGGAGGTATGTCACTTACAAAGAAGCAATTACACTGGGGGAAAACAGGGGAGAGAAAAAAAGATGAAGTTCTCATATCTTTTATTCTTACTCATAACTTTTTAAAATAAAATGCAACCATTCAATGGGGAGGTAGATTTCCTAGAAAATTAGTTGACACTCAGCGTACATGCAGATGAGTGAATTCTTTTAGAAGCACCTCTAATGCTTTTTTACACGGGTCATTGTGTTTTACAATGTGACCAAAAAAAAAAAAAGAAACTAAATCACATTTTTACTAGACTTGAAATAAAAACAGGCAATTGGAAATGCATTGTAAACAGGATTATTCAAACTCAGCTTGCCTTAAGATAGAAGCAGCTTTTAAGCAGGCTGTTACATAAAGGTCCAGTATTTCTGAGATTTTATGAGAGTAATCTAATGCATTGGTCAGACAAGGTTAAGAATAATGCCCTTGCAGTGTCCCTAGATGCAATGATAGTATTTGATGTGAATAAAAAAGCTACACTTTCTGGGTGTTGATGAAACTGAATTTCACAGACATCTATTTGGAGATTTGAGTATGAACTTCAATATTCCTCAAAAAAAAAAAGTCATAACAAAATATCCACAGTCTTTCTGAATATTTTTTCCTGAGTTTTGTACTTATGCTTCGTTGTCCATCTTTTACTCCCTTCTCACATTAGCTTTCAAAACACTTCCTGAGGCTTTTAGAAATGTCGTAAACTTACTATATCATTACTGATGCACACAAGCAGGAACATAAATGAATACTGTATGTTGATGATATTCTTCTTTTTATAACCCATCCTGATATTTCAATCCTGGCTATTACACTGTTCATAAATCAGTTTGGGATCCTCTCTGGCTTTAAAAGTAATTATAATAAATCCAAAGATATGTTTATGTATAGGAGGCCAATTGAACCCTTTGCTTTTCAGTTTCCATTTAAATTGGTCTCCAGAGGTCTTACCCCAGGTTATTTATTCCTTTTTCTTTAGATCTGCTGTACAGATTTAATCTTGCTTCCCTGCTTTGTAAAATTCAATAGATGCTGTACAGGTGGTTTTCCTTCTTTCCTTTTTTATTAGAGGAAAGAGCTGTCATTAATTAAAAACAAAATGCATTTTGCACTTTTTCTTTGATAATAAATAAACTTATTAGGGAATTGTGAAGACTGACTTAAGAAATGTTTCTAGCTGCCCTGAAAGCAATTGCTCAATTCATTAGTTATTCCAATACAGCACAAACAATGTGTTAGTGTGCTCTGCAATTTTTCCATTTGCCTGACTGTTAAGTATAATTCAGCTTCTAAGTCCTTTCTTTCTGCATCTTTCTGACTGATTAAATTCTCATACAGAAGTCATAGCATGGTATGTTTGCATGTCAGTAGGTGTGGATCAGAGCAACATAACTGCATGACTGGAAAGCTTTGTCTGATCACACAGACTTCTGATTTCACAAAGCTATTCTTCCAGAAATGCAGCAAATGCCAGCATATCTTGAAAGAGGTCAGCTGAGAGAGAAGATGCAAATCTTAGCAACGACCTGTTAAGAACAATGCAAGAAATAAGGGAATTTGTTTCATGGAACATATACCTGAGGAACACCCTTCCACAGCATTTTTTTTCACCTTCTTCATTTCATCTATCTCTATTCTCTAAATAAAAAATGAGTCACGTATACAATTCAAATCTTTGAGTAAAAATGTCCCTTTTCAAGTATAATAACTCGTGAGGTAAATATAAAATATTTCAAATCATTTATATTGTCTTTGCAGGTGAAACGTACTTTATCCTTTATAATATAGATAATAAATAATGCTTCCTATGCTTTGATTCTGAAATAATTTCCACTGTTAGGAACCCTACTTCAACAATTTCATGAAACATAAGAGGAAGGATATTTATGAGGAACAGTACTGGGCTGAACTTAGTATGCATTGAGACATTTTACATCCGGAAGATGTCAGAATTTGCAATCCAGGAGGAGAGGACAGGAGAGTGAGAGGGAGAGGCAGAAGGAGAAGGAGAGGGAGATGAGAGAAAGGCGATTTTATAACAGAGGGCTTGTGTTTTTTTGGTGGGGTTTTTTTTTGTTTGTTTTTGTTTTTGGGAGTTTGGGGGGTTTTTTTAGAAAATTGACATGTGTAATTAATCACAGGAGTTCAGAGGCTGTGGTTTTACGATCACTGGAAGTTATCGTAAGACTGAGAAAGAAATTTTCAAATTGTGGTCTGGAAAGTGGAATTTCTTTCTAGAAATTGAGACTGTACAATTAGAAATGCTGAGTGTTAATGAAAGATGAACCAGAAAACCAGACTAGAAAAAAGGGCCCAACCTTCAAGGACAAAATAAGCAAGTTAGCTTGAAGACTTTTATTTAATCTCTCATCAAAGAGAATCAAGCTTTTTCTCTTTCAATGACAAAGAAAATTTGTTCTGATTTTTTTTTCTTTTTTATTTATTTTCTGTTTTAAATTGTACAGCTTTAGAGTTTTCAAATCCTCTGGAACATTCATTTGTAAGAGAATGGAAAACTTCTACTTCAGGGCTCTGATTAGCTCACTGTCACATCATGATGTGCTTTCCCATTTCTAAATTACCTCAAGTATTGTTTGGAGGATTGATATTTATCTGCTGCTAAAGGGTACTAAACAAACTGGCCCAAATTCTTTTTTTGCTATTTCAGATGAATAGTCCCAAATGAAAATGGCTGGTTTACAGGACAGTCTTTCCTGACAATGTATTGCTCAAACACATCATAAATATCAGTCCCAGCTGTATAATAATGAAACTTCACAATGAAAATAATTCCGGTGTTGTAGATGCTTTCAAATTTTTGTGTCTTTCTCTTCTTTTTTTTTTTCTTTTTTTTTTTTTTTTTCCCCTTGCTATAAGGTATTAGCTATATTTGTGTTTAATTCTGAACAACTGTGTTTTGGAATGTCAGTTTAATATATGGATTTATTAACTCATCCCCTATTCAAAAATTCCCATAGTCTTAACCTGATCTACTTGTGAAAAATAGACTAAGGAAATGATCACTGTGTTTGGAAATGCACTAAGATCAATGCTTTCTGAACCAAGTTAAATCCATCTTCAGCCTAGCACAAGCCTTTACTAGGAGTTGCATCTGTCTTCATAAAATCAAACTGGTGTTTGTTTTGTTGAATTTTTTCAACAAAGAAAAAGTAATTTCCATTCATTTCCAATTGACTGCCATCCTCCTCTGTATCACTTCTAATTGAATGAACTTCTCATAATCGTGAAACTGAATTGAGACCTTGAAACTTGTTTTAGCAATGTTTCTTTCTTTAGAAACGTACTTTTACACAAATGAAGCCATTGACATTTTTCTGAGAAAAAAACTCATCTCTGTAGACATAGCCTGTAGGATACTAAGCCTATTAGATTGCAAGATGTCATTTGGTTTTCAAGTGAATACTTTGTGCTGATTCTGACCTTAGGACTACTTATGAGCTGTATATTCCTGTCTCTGATGGAGACATAGGTTTTGGAGACATTCAGTGTGCTACCTGTAAGGTTTAAAATAAGTCAGCTAACACTGGGGTTGTCCTTCTGAGGCTGTCTTCCCATTTTTCTTCTGAGGATCCCTGGATATGCAAATCATGAGGTTATGCTGGAAGGCTTATCTGTTTTGCCAACCTTTCTTAGGAAGGAAAGACATGAGGGTGGTAATAAGCATTTTTCTGCTGGAAGTAGAGGTTCAAAAATTTCATTGAACTGTCTATATTATTGCACATCAGTTTGGATGGTAAACAGGATTTGTTGTAGATAATAATCACCTTTGGATGTAATTTGAAAGTTCTCTGAGTGTCTGAACATACAGGGTTTAGAAATGTTAGCAGGTGCTTCTTGATGTCATTTGTTCTCTTTCAAATAGATTTTGTATATCTGTATGTGTGCCTAGATATATATATGAATAAATATGTTTGGGTTTAGGGGGTTTTTTACCATGATTGTGGTACTCAGTAAAAGGAAATAATTTGATCCAAGTCATACTCGGATCAATGAGAATCTTATAATTGATTTTTCTTTCTGTGTAAATCTATTCAGTTTTCAAGTATCCAACTCTGGTCTCAGTTCCAGACACAGTGTTGTGATTGCTGAGTGCGGTCTATCTCTAATTCTTGTGTAATTGTATTGTACCTGGTCTTACATAAATCCAGAGAGTAGTGGTTTTGAATAAGCATATCTTAATATGAATAATGGAGATAGTATGCCACTACAGAGTGACAAATTTGTGAGATATTTAAGGTAACATTAATCAACTTCATTTTCATTATTTTCATGCTTATCCTTGGAACTTTTCTTGGTATGCATCTTTCTGTTTATTACACTATTGCCAACTGCAAAAGACATTCAGGTCAACTAGACTCAAAACAATTCTGACAGATAAAGCTACATCACGTAGCTGTATGTAGAGTTATGCACATCAGCTCTATGAAAAAAGAATCCCTTTTTAAAGTTATTTTTAAATTTTATTTTACTTTTTGAACGTACATTCCTTAACTATGTATTCAGGAGATTAATTAGATGCTATAATTTCATATTTAGTGAGGATTATATCACAATATTAAACTGTCTTAAAACACAGGGTAGCATTTTAAATGGACCAACTTCTTCCCTTACCATGTTTTAAGCTATAAGGTCTAGAAAACCGAAGGAGTGTTTTGCATGTCTTTGTGTGTACTTCTATTCACTATTTGATAGTATGTACATTTTAAGACAAAGAGAGGACATGATTGAGGCATACATATAATGAATGATGATGAACAGAGTTGTATAATGCTATTTATCTTCTTTTAAATAAAGAGCAGGGAAGAAGCAACTCCAAGAATACAGTTAAAAAAACAAGGTAAGAATATTTTTGTGTAATTCTTAAACTTTGGAACCCAGTTCCAAAGATATCTGACTCCTAATTCCAGCAGGATTGAGAGAAGAGATGAGACTCTGATTTATTTTTATTAATTAAAATATTATGAGTGAATAAATAAATGAGAAATTATTTTGAAAATCAATAAGGAAAAGAATGGTGAAGAAAAGGCAGAAATTTGAGAGTAAATGTGGACTTACTGTTATATCATTGGTTTCCTTTGCAAAGCTGTAAAGATACACTTATAAACCAGATAATAATTTAAATTAGGAATATTGGAAAACAAATTTATTAGAAGTCATGATTTACCTTAAAATTATTGTGTCAGAAATACTCATTGCTGAAAATAAACCTGAGGGAATGCTTTTCCACTTATTACAAGTCTGAACCCTGATCTTGCACTATGCTGAGGTTTGCTTTTTAGGCTATGTGCTTTAATTGTTTTGGCTCAGCACCATGCTGAATTGCAACCCTGGCCTTTAACTGCTAAGAGGATGTAACTCTAGTAAACAGAACAACATATCCATGGCAACCTACAGCTTTAGTTCTAACTTTTCGAAACACAAAAAGGTAATTTTTTTTTTTTTCTTTATATTTTTATATTCCTATGGCTCATAATAGCAGTGATGACCTCCTGTCTGGGCATTTCCAAGCTATTAATGACAGGCTGAGTTATGCGACCTTGACTTCACCTGCAGCCATTAACTTTTCTATCTTGTCATTAACTGCAGAGAAATTCCCTCCCTTTTGGTCATTATTTCCTATATATGCATTTCTTAAATAGGCATTTTCTGTAACAATTACATGTCAGAGTAATTTCATATTTTTTTTTATTAATAAGTACTATCTTATCTTTGTGTTCGAGCCACAGACATCCTTTGACATCTAGCAGCTTGCACATCATTTAAGTTTTTAAGGAAGAGGTCATCATTTATGCACAGGCAAATGGGAGAGTGAGGGCTTAAAACATCACGTTTTACATGGGAGAAAAAAGCCTTGCATCGTTTGACTTAAATCTATGGAGTATATTCAGAAATGCTGAGGAATTCATTTTTAGATCGGGCATTTAGATGTACAATGTATGCCACAATATCAGCTAGAAAACCCTTAGCGTTAATAGTAAAGGTGACCTCTAAGTTATCCCTTCTGACTACCGGATCTTTAGACAAAATGGTTAGTAATTTCACTGGGATTAATTTGCCAGCATTTTGCAGACCCTTATCTTATTTTCTGGAACTCATAGAGGGATCAGAATCCACATGATATATTTCTCTTATCTGTCAGTGCAGCAGCATAAGATAAAAGAAGATTCTTATTGAATGGATATATTTTTCATTGTCCTTCATACCATAGATTAAATGGGAGTTGTATGATTTTTCTTTTCCTGATAGAGCAAGCCATACTTCTGCATAAATAACTTCTGTGTAATTTGAGAACTATTATGAAGAGCTCAGTAATCAATTTTTTTAGGTACTCTAATTAGAGGCCTTACCTAGATCAAAACCCAAATGTTGCTGGAGGGGAAAAAGGTTGTAGAGTTATTTTCGAGGGTGGGACTTGGTTGCCTGCATGAATGACAAAGAATATTATCATATATGCCTGGAAATATCAGCAACAGAGGATTTGTTTAATTTGTTTGTTCCTGTAACTCAGACATACAGTTATACTTCTGTAAACAATGTTTGTTCAATGATATGCTTAGTCCTTTGCATAGGAAATTTTGTCTGACAATATCCTTGTCTAAAAAAATCTGTCCTAAGAAAACAAAAAATGTTTCCAGGAGATAAAATTTGTTGTTATTTTATTTAGGTGTCTGGTTTATTAGAACATATCATCCTAATTTTGTACAATAGAGGGGAAAAAAAAAGAGAGAGGGGAAAAAAAACAGAGAGGTGAGCGAGGCCAAAAGAACGTAAACTAAAGAAGTAAACTCTGCAAATCTTGATAAATGCAACTTCACCAGTAAGTGACAATATAGGTGAAACATTTCTCTTTTAAACTTTTTTCCATTAGTTTTTTGACAGGAGTACACTAGTTCAGCTTTAATGAGATTCTAGTGTAAAAACTTCAGGGCTAAATAAAAGAAACAAATCAAAAGGACCGGATGATTGCCATTTAATGTGAAAGAATGAAAGTGCAAACAATCATTGTATGACATCTAGCTGTGCTAGTCACTGCAGAATGACAGGTAGAACAATTCAAAGTTACTGATCTAAAGATGGAATAACAGCTCATATGTTTGAAGTGCTCAGAAGATGAAGAAATAAAACAGACTCTAAGATAAGACATGGTTAAGCCTTTTAAATTCCATGCCTTATTGTCAGTATCATTTGAACGCTTTTGTACACATTTTTTTTTCTCCCTCAGAAACTATTTGATCAAGAGAATTACTTTTAAGAGCTAATTTTTATCATTATCCTTCAGGCTGAATGGTATGCTTTGTTTTTCAAGAAGATGAGAAAAAATGTACACAATGAAAAGTGTATTACTAGTTTGCTAAGCACCCATACTGTATATATTCCGAAGTATGTATTCTGAGCATATATTGTTAAGCTATGCATTTTAGGCAAGTTCAATAATTCACATGCAAATTTACTCTACAGGTAGCCTGACTTTTTTAACATGCAACATAACAAATTTGTTATGAATTTCTGTTTATATTTTCCTTGTCTATTCTTCTCTTGATATTATTTTAAGGGTCTAAGGAAAATCACCTATTCTTTCTTTCAGCAAGCCTTTTTATCAGTGAAATAACCTATTCTAGTTACTGCTGGAAACAATAATCTGTAATTGCTGCTTTCAGTCCTAATTTGGCCTGTCCCTAGTTTTTCATCTCAATCTAATCTAAACCTATTTGAGCAAATAAAATGATATTTACCTCATCCTCTGTTACAAGCTTTCAAGATTACAGGCTTCAGGAAAAATCAATACAAAATACCAGCTTAGCAGCAGGTTTGTGCTCAGAAAGAATGCTAACTTTTCTTTCCTGCATTTTCTGACTCTCTACTCCCCTGGAGTGAAAGCAAACCTCAGACTGTAAGGAATGAAGGGGAAAAAAAGAAACACAAAAAACCCAGCCTTCAATGATGTGTTTGGTTCATGGTTAGTAGCCACTTTTGAGCTTACAAGCCGAAGTGCAGTGCATGGTCAAGATCCTAACCTTTAGCTTCTGCTTCCACACTACACATCTTACTGAGTTCACCAAAAGGAAGGATCTCGACCTCTTGGATGATTTTTCAGACTCAAATACCATCTTCATTTATTATTTATTTGCTTCAAGCAGTTGGGATTTGAGGTATCATCATACCTGACTGACTGATTTAAGGAAGTGGCCACCTCTCTGTGGGGGAATCTCATGAGAATAAAATCCTATTACTTTCCAAAAAGATTACTTCATTTGCTGCCTGGAATAAGCTTTTGATGAAAACATTTGAATGTTGAGTTTGTAAACAACCAAGAATTCTCAGCAGTGCTACCTTTCTTTACCTTTTGGTTTTTTAATGCTGAAAAGGATGTCTCATTTCTAATTCGATTTTGCTTTGTTCTGTTGATGTTGGCCAAGAAACCAATTAATATAGAAAGATGGGTATTTATAATAATTAAACGGTACCTATCAACCTTTTCATATTATTTGTTCTTTCTCTTTGGTAACAAAACAGGAAAGTTCTTCCTTTTAAAACTTGTGTTGGATTTCTCTTTCATAGCTCTCTCCACAGGCTTCCTCTTCCCACCCCCACCATGTGAATAGTCTCTGATTTGAAAAATTACGAGGAGTTATTTGGTCTCCTTTAGGCCCTGTGGGATCATAATCGTGTAATCGTTATGTAGTGTTTGAAAGAAGCCCTAAACCAAGTAAAATATATAACTTAATCACCCCTTTTTGAAATATTTAAATTAGGACTCGTTTTCCCAGATAATTAACAAAATAGGTATGCCCTTTTCTTTGGATGCCTATGAAAGAGTAACGCAACACACCCAAAAAAGTAGATGACCTAAGTTTTCATTTTCCCAAGAATAGTAGCAATCATATCAATGCATTTAAAGGGAAAAAATAATATTTTAAATGGGAGGTTAAGACCTAATTGTATTCACCTAACTGTGGTTAATAAATTAGTGCCCTAGTCTCTCTAGGCACAGAATTAATCAATGAAGGAAATAAGAACCTTTTCAGACTGCTTGTGTCAGGTGAACTGAACTGCCCTTTGGAGATGCTTATTTCTTTTTATTGAATATACAGGGTGGCTAAGATAACCTCAGGTGATTCATCCTAAACTTATTTAGGATAAATCCTAAGTAATAATTCTACAGCCAGCATCTTCTAAGCATCTTCTAAGCTGTAAGACCCCTGTTCTGCAGATCTTCTGTCACCCACATAGGTATTCTCCAGAAACCCAGAGTGGCTGAAGTGTCTATTAGATTCTAGTTCAATCCAAACAGAAACAACAAAAGCTTAGGAAGAGCAGTTCCTCCACGTAATTACTTGGGGGGTTTTGAGAGATTTGTTAGATGCGAGTCTTTGAAAAAGTGATAGAACATTGTCTCGCTTCTCTTGTGTGTTCGAGATTTGCCAGTGTTTATGTGAAGTCAAGTCTCTTCTGCATCTCTTTCTTTTTCTCTCATCCTCTTCACCTGTGGTAATGATGTAACCTGTATTCTCACATGACTATTTGTCTCATTTCCAAAGAGCAAAATGGGGCAGCTTACACCATCCAGAGCCGTTGTTCCAAGATCTTTCCAGATCCTTTTGCCACTTACTTACGTCCAGTTCATATTTTGAAGCTGTATTTTCTTAATGAAAATCAAATTCTTAGAAATATGATTTAAAAAAAAAAAATCACTAGTATTTTATACCGCCGTATGTTAGTCCCATTAAGCTTTGTGAAACTTGATCCCCATTTTTTAATTTAACGCAAGGTTATTGTGATCAAATTGCCTGTGTATCTGTCAGTCACAATGATAACTTCTGAAGTCTTCAACCAATTTCAAGCAAATTTGACATACAGGTAAATGTCTTAAAATTCAAAATTCCTGCAGTAGACTGATACTACCTATCCCATCCATACACAAGAGTCTTCTGCCGCAATGAGGTGTTGTGTTCTCTTTAGCTCAGTACTGCAGCTGGACCTTGAGCTTCAGCTTATCCCTGCTTAATTCTTGGACTCCATTCGTTGTTTTGAAGAATCTCTCAGCATTTTAGGCTAGATTTACAAACTCAAACTCACTGCATCTCTCTATAATTTTGACCAAATCTTTGACCAAGCAATTCTGTTCTAGTCCAAGAGTTCTGTTATATTTATCTTTTGCCACTCCTTCTGTAGCTATTTACAGACAAAGCTGGCTGAAATAATGCAATCATATAGCATAGACACAGTTATATCAGTTAAAGATGTTGATATGTTGGTGTAACTTTCTAAAAATTTACAAGAGTTTTCACTGACTGATACAGAAAATATTTCACCATGGCAAAATAATCAAAAAATGTCACTGATTCATTAGACAAGTGCAGAGGGCAGTGCGCACTCAGTGAAAAAGACAAATCCTTTCTTTTTTTTTTTTTTGAGTCTATGACATCTTATTGCAGAATGTTTTTCTGTGTCTATGATTTTTAGGAAAAATTTAATTGAGGTTACTAAAAACTAGCAGAGCTTGGAGTTCATCCTGGTTAGCTGCCTGGGCAGACTTTCTGTGTCAAGGAACACAGGATATTTTCTTTTGCGGACTACTGCTAGATCATTTAGAATAATTAGGCAGCTGAAAATGTAGACAGGGTGACCCCTTAAATTTATCTTCCAAAAGCGTGGTGCCTGAGGATTTTGGAATATTCCAAAAGATCTCATTTGAATATTTAATACTTATATATATATCTTTTTTTTTTTTTTTT
>NW_010231645.1:9232-13869 GCF_000690775.1 Eurypyga helias | reverse complement strand
CCAAGCCTGTAGTGATGCCCAGGGTATCATGAAACAAACGTAACACCGTGCAAAAGTAGTTCCCAGGCTGTAGGTTCGCTGTCCTCCAGGCAGTGAGCCTAGCAAACGGTCGTTACCATGGAATCCTTCTCGGTTCGGGTGATTATGTTCACTGCCGGCACCGTAATAGGAGCAAATGTAATAAAAGCTCAGATCGACACTAGGAAGTACATTATGGATACTTTATATTTCTTAGCACGGTTCTTACAGTTTCACAAATATCAAAACCCAGGTGTACGCGTCCATTTTGCAACACAGAACGACTATACAATTCCAAAAAGAGCAGGCATTTCAAATACACGATTCAGAAGTGCAAACCCGGTGTCCAAGCTCCTCGCCTCGCCACCCTGGTGCTGTGCCGTCGCAGCCGAGGTCACGCCGTACGGCGGGAACTCAGCGGAGGGCTGGTTTGCCTCAAGGCGATTTCTGAGCATCCTTCTGTCCTGTCACACCCCTTCGGTCTTTAGTTCTCCCCCAGGATATACAAACATACAATAAATACATTTCTCATTTTAAAGGACACTTAGACAAGTCATGAGGATTTATGTGAGTACAGTACATTTAAGTTCAAGTGCAAAAAAAGTAACTAGTGGCTAGTCATCCATGTTTCTTTCCATCGTCTACGGTGTTGGTCCCAGGCACCACCGGAACACGGGTTGTTCTAGCAGCACAGCTAAAGCACAGCTACGGGACACGCCTCCTGTCAAGCTAACCGGATGTCGAAGTGGGTAAAACTGGGCACCCCCTCCTTTCCTGCTTCACCGCTGCCACCTTCCTCTTCCCTACGCCTGTGCTCCTCTCCACCCTGCCTCTGGGTCACGGCACAGTCCCACAGCACACACCCTCCCCTCGGAAGGCCTGATGCGTAACAGACATCTGATCTCAAGGAGGGCTGAGCAATACTCAGTCCCGTAGAAGCTGAGTGCTCAGAATCTCCCTGCAACAAGCTGTTAATTTAAGCAAATGGGCCAAAGCACTGTCCTGACTTAACCCCCAGACTCCTCCTTGAGCCCAAGGCTTTCCCTCCAGCAGCAATTTTCGCTATGCACCAGCAAGTGAGCTGGCTGCAGGTAACAATGAAAAGCGTAAAAAACCACAATCCAAAGTCTTCCAGTGTCTTGACATTGGGCAAAGTGATTTCCTAAACATACTGCAATTCAGTCACGTTTGTTTCCTCCTGAGACTCTCCCACTCGATTTCTGCATCAACAACTTTGCCCCTATAATCCTAATCATTTAGGTTTTGAGGTGATTCCTCCCTCCCCCCACCTTCCCTAGGCACTTAAAGCTTACTGTTTTCTTAATAAATAACCACAGGAACGACACTGCATTAAATAAACCACTGTATAGATGGTGAAATAAAAACCCCAAAAGACAGCGTGTCCATTGAAAACCTCGGTCAATCTCAGGTTGTGCGATCTGGATCGTAGATTCTTGTCTCAACACAACATCAAATCCAAAACTACCCAAACGCACACAACCCATGCCCAACTGAAGGGCTGCAAGCGCAGAGGTTAACTTCTTCAGAAGCCTTCCTCCAGCCTTTTTGTTTCACTAGAACACCAGCTCAAAAATCTTTGCTTTGCAGAACTAAACCTTTATCTCAAATAAGAGAACATCAGCTTCAAAAACATATTCTTTGAATATGTGTGTGTTTTACTTAATCCATCACCATAATAAGAAGATACACTTCCTAAAGCTACTCTGTTTCTGAGAAATCTTTAGAGACAGTTTCATGCTGTTCCTACATTTACTGGATCCGATATTTTCTAATAGACAGTGTCGGGAAACCCAACTTCTCTCCTAAAAAGTCTCTTCATTTTGTCTTGGGAACAAATTCGGAGAATTATCCAATTAAGTCAGACACTCTGTGCCTCAAGTGAGGAGTGAACTCCCTTTTCCTACAGGCTGCAAAGAAATCTCATAGCACTTGACTCGGCTTTAGCAACGCAGCCAAGAATTCTTCCTACCGTCAGATCCGGCCACATTCCCTTCCTCAAGATTCCTGAACTTTCGGCTTCCCTGCTCATGTTGCTCTGTGTAGTCATATGAATATTCTTTATATAGTTAAAAGCTTGCACTGCATCACATTATGATCGTTACGATGAAGGAAGTCCTACTTTTGAGCTCCTACTCCAGCGTTTCCCAGGTGAGAAGCAGAATTCCATGCACTGGATTTGGTAAGATGAGCGCATCTCAGAGCCCTGCAGTGGCAGGCTGAGCATCGTGATCCGACACAACGTGGTCGCCATCTACTTGGGAATCGGATGGTGCTGTAGGTGTTGGTGCGGAACAATTTCCGGGCTGCCCGGAATCGGTTGGATTTTGGGGTTGTCTTGCTGAGCTGGCTGATGAAGCACTGCAGTTCTCACTGATTTTCTGCAGAGAGGGGAGAGGAGAGCGTGCAGACAGTAAGTACAAAGGCCGAGGACACTAGCCCCACCGGGACACCCCAGGATGCATTCAGGCACTTGGGGAAACTCACAAAGCGCTTACTTCAACGCCCGCAGCGTAACAAATCAACTTGAAGCAGCCAAGCAAAAGTAGTACATTTAAATCCAGATGACACTAATAGGAAGCAGACAGGAGCTTACCTTCCATCTCTTTTCCTAACTGCACTTTCCCAAGAAGCATGCAAAAAACAAACTTGTTGTGTTTCAAGGGGAAAAAAAAAAAACAATTAACTGGACTTCAAAGCGTTCAGACAAGAGCATTTTTTTTGACCGAACAGTTCTATACATTTTTTTTCATGCCCCTTAAATACAGCCTTCCTCAACAGTTCCCTCCCTCCCCAAGATACTTTTGGAAGCACAACTTTTGCAGTACGGATGTACGATGCCATGCAGCCTACTCAAACAGGCCTTCCCAAGGAAGAGAAGAGCAGATTCCAACACCGGTTACATTCCCCAGGGCTGAAACAGCAAAGCCTTCACACTAACACGTTTCACGTTAGGAAATGACACACAATGTTGATTTCTTTGGCACTGAGGAATGGAGAATGTGGGGCAAGAACGTCCCTCTGCTTGAAGGAATGTAAGCAAGCAGTAGCAAAATCAAGCCAAAATCATAACGGAATAAGATAGGATAATCTTTGTCACTAATTCCATTTTCTGCGCACTGACCCTCCTTCCAAATGAGCCGCTTTAATTTTAAGAAGACTATTTAACAAATTTAGTAAGAAAGCTGGGCAGCCTTTTTCTGGTTTCAGATTTAAGTTATCACCAGCCTCAAATAAACGACTGAGCACAAAACCCGAAATGATTTGAAGATGGTTTATCCTCCTGGGGCACTGAAACAAGGATAAGAGATTGCGGAGAATACAGATAATGAAGAAAATAATACCATGGGCTGCATTGAATTCTGTTGCACCAGCAAGAGCTGCATTTGTATCAGCACCGTATTTTTACAGGAAGGAAGGGGTAACGAAGACATCATGGGCCAGGGATGCCCACAGGCAGGAAAGCCTTTCTGGCCTCTTCGCAATTCTCAGCGAGCGGCTGGGTGGTGTCCAGCAGCGCTGGACACGTCCCTCGCAGGCACCACGCCGCTGCAAAATCTTTCTTCTTTTCTTGCCATGGTCACTGTATTAATTCCTGTGTGACTGCTTTTCTCCGATTTCCCTTTATAAAAGGGGACAGCTTATACTGCCTGAGACCCTGAGGACATTCACAATGGAAAACAGAGCGCTTGATCTGGACAAATGACTTCAATGTCAGAGACCCAGTGGTATCTTCAGTGTCACTATAACAACACATTCTTTCACTCAGGGAAGTTCAGGAGCAAACTAAGAACCCAACCAACCTAAAGCAGACATGCCTGTGAATATATTTTCAAAAATACAAACAAATAAGAAAGGCAGGAGATCACTGACCAGGCGAAATTCCTACACACTCTGCTTTGCTGATTCACACTCATATCCTGGTTACCATTACCCGTGTTCATGCCTAGCGGGTGCATAAGAAGGAATGTCACCCACTCTGTCCAGACAGGTAAACACAGTGGTTTTAACATTAATCACGCTGTTCTACAACTTGCATTGACAGCATTTCCCTACTTTGCTTCAGCAGTATGCTGCAGCTCCATTCCGAAAGGCACGGGCAAAGGAGTAGATGGTAGTTCAAGATCCAAGCTCATCCACCAATGATGAAGGTAAAGCTATTAAAAGGTATTTTGTGGGGGAGACTAGACAGAAGGGAAACGGTGTAAAGTAAGCACCAGCAATCAGACATGTTAAGTCATGCTCTTTTTCTGGTGTAACTCTAGTTAAAAACAGAGATTAACTTTGGACCGAAGGCTCTGTATCCCATCAGTAGTTGTCAACGTCAAGTATGTAGATGTTTGACAGCATCACCCACGGAAGCAAAAGTGAATAAAAATCATTTTGCACTCTATTAAGAAGCTGTGCATCTTCATGTTCGATTATCCCCATGTAAACGTTGCGAAATGCATAACCCGCAGATTCCAACTAACATGAAAACAAATGTAAACTTTAAGGGAATTTAAGTATATCAAAGCCTGTAAAACAGTCTCTTTCTGTGTCTCTCCCTCTCCTCCCATCATCAGGAAGAAAAATCTACTACATCTTCTACTTGCAAAAAT
>NW_010231645.1:0-9201 GCF_000690775.1 Eurypyga helias | reverse complement strand
AGTTATCCCTGCTGTACTATACCTAGAAAACAACTCTGTTTCATGCAGTATTTCAACTACCATTTCACAGCTCCGAATGTATTACACGCTGGCAGAGAATACCTGCCAGGTACTAACAGACTGACACAGCTATGAAGGTTTTCAAGCGTCCAACAAACAAACAACTTGCTGTACATTAGAAGATTACCTGCAAAGGCTGATTCTCGGGAGTTGGATTGGTTTTGGACAGCTTAACCATCTCTTTTATCTGGTAGACAGCATAAGCTAAGGTGACCCAAGGAGAAGAGCTGATGCCCCAGGCAGGCTTGTTCACGTCCTCTTGCTCTTCTTGGTGTTTCGTTTTCTTCAGAGGGAGTCTGGGCTCAGTTCGAGGCATGATATCGTCCGACTGCTGTTGGACTAGGTCAATCGTTGCTATAGGAACAGGACTGGAAGGCACTGGGATCCTTTCCGCCAGCATTGTCTTTTCTGAAGTTTAAAACAAAATAATCACTGGCAAAAGCCAACAAGCTTAAAAAAAAGCAAAGCAGACAATGAACACCAAGTGTTTCTTGCTTTCATAATATGGTTATCACTGTACTGACAGCAGAACCCCGGCACCAACAGCCGGGAGCGAGGCACGCCACGATCTAGTTAGGGCAGCACGGATGCTGCCCGTGCCAGCAAGGCTGTCCGCAGGAGCAGCGAGGTATGCCAGTCAGGCGGCTGCGTGGACACGACGGGCTAAGCGGCATGGAGCGGCCCACTTGGGCCCAGCTAGCTGTGAGAAATGCCTGTTTTCTTGTTACATGGGCATTTCAAAGGAGTCATTTTCATGCTGTATGCAAAGTGAAATAAGTCTTGCAGACCTGTAGGAAAGTTATTTCTCTGAATAAAGCCCCTTACAACTCACTCTTAGCTGAACACTGGCTTCAAACAGGAGCCATTCGGTGAAGCCCCATGGCCTACAGCATCAGAACAGCTGTTTCTTAGAACTTCTAAACCTGCTGAATTGACTTAAAATAGTTGTTTTACACCTTCATCACCTTTTTTTATTTAAGAAACAAACCATCCCTCTATAGTTACTATAGAGTTACGCAGTTAGTGGGTGACCTCTAAGGTTTTCTGACTATCTGAAATAGTTTTTACAACTGTCTTGACATGTCACCCATAAAATGACTGTCATGATCCAACACAATTTGCCTTGCAATCTTGAAGAGCCAGAGCATTTATATCCGAAAGGTAATTAGGCAGACTGTTAGAAACTGTTAGATATTTTAAGCAATCATAGAATCATAGAATCATAGAATGGTTAGGGTTGGAAGGGACCTTAAAGATCATCTAGTTCCAACCCCCCTGCCATGGGCAGGGACACCTTCCACTAGACCAGGTTGCTCAAAGCCTCATCCAGCCTGGCCTTGAAGACATCCAGGGATGGAGCATCCACAACATCTCTGGGCAACCTGTTCCAGTGCCTCACCACCCTCTCTGGGAAGAATTTCTTCCTGACATCTAATCTAAACCTCCCTGATTTCAATTTATACCCATTCCCCCTTGTCCTATCACTACAGGCTCTTGTAAAAAGTCCTCTCCCAGCACCCTTGTAGGCCCCCTTCAGATACTGGCAAGCTGCAATGAGGTCTCCTCGGAGCCTCCTCTCCTCCAGGCTGAACAAGCCCAATTCTTACAATAGCTGTATGTTCTCTACAAGTCCATAAGTAACATATTCTGTAAAGTTTCAGAACATATTTTTTCTGAGTAGAAATATTTTACCAATCAAAAAGGGTTTTTTTTTCCAAATTATAAAAACATATTTTGTTTATAAGCTCTTAGATAGTCCTGCACATTTTAAGCAAACACTGGATGTCCTCTGATAGTGAAGAAATGACGAGCCTGATTCTGCACACACTTGACCACATGCTTAGTTTTACTCATCCAACTGGTCTTGTTGAAAGCAACCTGATCACTGCCACGCTTAAAGTTAAGATACACACTCTTAAGATGGATAGTGTGTATTAAATGAAAGATTGAAACAGGCTAAATAGAATAAGGCCACTAGGAACAAACTATTCTTTTGTAAGTTCACGTGTAATTAACCAAATGTGATGGGAAACGGATGCAGAAAATGCCCTTTTCAAGCTGCCTCTTTTTTTTTTTCCCCCCCCATTATTTGCATGGAGGTGAAGAAAATTCTAGCAAAATAAATATTTGAACAGTTCAGTACAGGCAACTTGATAACTACTCAAGGACAATTAATATCATATTCCAGCTAAAGAAATATAACTTTCATTTAATACCTAAAGCTCATACTGGAAAGTAACATTTGACTAAGAAGCAGCTCAAAAATTCATGACTTCTCAGAATTTGCCACAGTTTTATTGTCTTTATAAGAACTGGATTTATGCTAAGTCCCTAGCTTTGCACTAGGCATTTCATTTCCGTGTAGCCTTTATATTCATAAAGGTGGAGATGAAAGGTTTGAGTTCTACCTGAGGGGAGATTTCTCAGATGCTAGAACAGAACTGAGTCAGCTGTAAAAGTCTGTGTCCTCTGAAGCCCTCTACAATTTCTGGCAGAGGTGGCTTGGACTGGTAGAATACGAGAGCGTGCAGTGGCCAAGGTGACCTTAAAGAACTGATGCAACCGCAATGACTCACCATAGTTGTTAAAAGACTAACCTAGGGAATTCCCAGAACTGAGAGGACATACAGGGAGTAAAATACGTTATGCTTTCCTCCTATCGAGATCCAAGAACCCACCGCTGCCCTTCTTACAGCATGAGCACATCACCTCAATTTCTACCATTACTCAGAAAAACACTTCTCACTTGAAAACAAATAGATTTGTTAAAAATATGAGTCAAGAAAGCAAGCATACGAATTAAAGCTGCAGGGCACAGCTTCAGAGAGGCTTTTTTTCACTAGCTCTAATTTTGTAGTGTGTCAGTGACACGAGTATTTACCTTCTTCTTCATCAGGAACCAACAGCCACTGGATCAGTGCAAATAGAAGGAGAATCACCAAACAAGCCATCCCTATTCCTCTGAATGTGGCAGCAGGACCTGTGATGAGATTATTTGGGGTTTTTTTACATGGAGAATCTACTTACTTAATAAAGTAACGCAGACGAGTCAGCATCATGTGTTCCTTGGGTAGGCATTGTCCCATGCACACTCTGACTAGCTTGTTTCATTACATTTACCTCCCCCAACACCTCTTCAGCAGGCTTTGCGAAGGATTTTTAATCAAGTAATTAGATTCTCAGTTGTTCAACGAGAGGCTGCGTAGTATCAATCTGTTCTCTCACAAAGGATTCATTCATCTTGCTTAGGGACCGGGTTGGATTTGCTCACACAATACTAAAAATACCTAGGCATAACATTTTTAATCAATCTGTACCACTGGCAGGACAAAGCCCTAAGCAACCTTGTCTGAATTCAGTGCTAACCTCACTTTGATCGGGGCCTGGACTGGAGATCTCCCGAGGTCCCTCCCGCCTGAGCACGATTTATACGAAGTGCATTACTCTTTAAAATATAACAATACCTGAGGCATAAATAAGTTCACAGCTGGTAGTTCAGTAGAATCACAACGTCAATAAATAAAATAAAATTCTTTTTTTTTTTTGCTTACCAAAGTAATTGACCAAAACCCCTCCGACCATAGCCCCGCATCCTCTGCCCAGACCCAAGTGGAGACCCTGCAGGATTCCCTGGGCCGACGTTCTCAGCTCCGGAGGCACTGCCGCGCTCAGGTACGAAATACAAGCTGCCCATATAGCCGCGTGCGTGACACCTGGAGAGAGGAAACATCGCCAAGAGTACAGGGTCCCAAGCGTGCTAACACAGCCTCAGAGCCACCCACTCATCAGCCTGAGCGCGCGCTGGGGAAAACCAACAAAATCCCTTCACCGGCAAATACCCGGGAAGTACAAAATTTCGGAATGTGACACAGGCCACCAAGGCACCGGGAGACATGACGGCTCCTTCTTCTGCAGGGTCTGTCAGCAGCTCGTTCTCCCTCTCAGATGACCATACTTCTCGAAACATAGTCCCTAGGGAAGACTAAAACTGCCTTAAAAGTCTCTCTGCCACACTCCCCGTCCCTTTGAAACACACTCCCGATTTCATAAGGTGCAGGCAATTTAAGCATTGATGTCTCCCAGCAGCCTCCCTACAGCCGCAACGTACGGAGTGAAAGGCCGTAAAAGCCAAGCAGTATCAGAGACATCGACCTCATTTGAGAGGTAAAAATTAATCCCCTCTGCCCTTCTCACTGCCCCCAAACCAAGCACCCCCACACCACCTCTTTCTGAACTCACCACCACCACACTCTGCACCTAGCACGGAATGATCCGGAGGGGAAAAGCAGGCAAGCTCCTCAGGGTAGACCAGAGGTGCCGACTGCCACGCTGGCCGTGCAGAGGCAGGCTCAGCACACCCCTCCTCCCGCTATGGCTGCGTCCCGCCTAGGCGCTGGGCCGCCTCAGCTGCCTCCCGCTCCGCGGCCACGTGTCCCAGACAGCCCCAGATCCCCAGCAGAGATTCTGGAAGTCTCCTCCTGGCATGTGCCTTGCAGGTTCAGGGTTAGGAACAGTTTTTTCCTACACAGGAGGAGGCAGCCAAGGGGGAAGGCAGCGACTGACCACCAGCATGTGGAACCAGGCTGCTAGTGGAGCACCCTCTGGGTGGGCTTCTTCTGTGGGGTGGGGAAGAACAGGACGGGAAAAGGCAGGGTTGTGGAGAAGTCGGAAAAACAACACAGCTTGGTAGCTCGCCATGCATTCAATAAGCCTGAACTATTTTGCCACCCTCAGATTGAGTGGGAATACTTTTTTTTCTTATTTGAGTGGTGTTAAAAATAGTCATTGCAGCCTACCAATGCGTAAGCTCTACTGCCTCGGTTTTACCAATGCGTCGGCACAACTGATGATTCAGTGAACACATTCCTGTCCTCTACACCTGACTTACTAATGAACAGTTGGACACTCAATAATTAGTTAGGCGTTTGGGCTGAAGACTCACAGGAGCAAGAAAACACATGATTTTCTAACATACTTGTGGAGTAACTTGGATTTTGCTTAGTTGCAAAATGATAAACAGCTCTGTATGGAATTGATATAGTTCAGGTAGAGGCATGTCAGATGTCCACAAGGTTGTACAGCTCATTTTCATTCTACATCTAAATAAAAATTTCTCAAGCTTTGGGTCTGTAAAGGCCACCTTCACAGACTGCAGAGCTGGTTTTGGTAATAGTACATCATCTTGTTGAAAAATAAAATGCTTACGTTAGGATGACTGCATTTTACCTTATCATTAACAGTTTCAGGCTTTAAAACACACAGATTTTCAATCGAAAAAGCTCAGTTTTAAAACTCACTGGGTATCTACTTTCTTAATGCAGACCCACATATGCTTTGAAAATAGCAACCAAGAACTACCCCAATTACAAAGCAAAGCTAATCTAACATAGATAATGTAATTTGGTTTTAGAAAGGACATCAATTCATGTAAAACGCTCAGTTTTACCAGCTATGAAAGACTAAGTCAAGTATTAAAGCCAGGCAAATCAAAACCACATCAGAAATCATACGAACCGTGACGCACAACACTGCTATTTGTTTGAAAACAAAAGGTTCCACTTAACCAACAGGTTCTTGGACATTTTCACCTTTAATAGATGACCCAGATAGAACATGGTGTTCCCCATTCTCCAAAAAATAAATTCATACCTTTTAACCAGCTTATTTCACTTGCCTTTAAAGGTACGGGCTTTTTGGTGGGTTTTTTTTGTCTTTTTGGTTGGTTGGTTGGGTTTTTTTAGTGGTTTGAGTTTTTTTTTTTAAACTATGTGTACATTACTAATGTGATTTTTAATCCCATTATTTATACAACAGTGACTATTTGAAACAGGTTTTACAACAACTTTTACAAGAAGTCTGGTCTGGATTACTGCTAATCACAATTTCTTTTTTAAAAGAAGTTGTTCGCAACATACGTAGCGTGACACTATTTGCTAAAACCACTAACCACCATTTCACCATCTGGACTATAGTTCCAGCAAGTGTAACAACCCTAGTGTTGTGCTTAGAATAATAATGTTTAGCAAACTTTGGATAATTTACTTACAAGCCACAAGCTGAAGAACTGGGGAGCCAAATTTACTTCAGGAGAGATATATCCTGATTACTGCCAGTTAAAGACCCAAGGTTTTTGCTCTTTAGACAGAGCTGTTGCTGGAGCATCAACAGGAGCCACTTCTCAGAACCGTACTTGTTTTGGAGTTTGTTGGATAACTGTCAAGTGAAAATAGCTGATTTTCAGGTTACCAATACAGTTTTGCACTTTAGACAACTCCTGTTATGCACCTCAGTGACAGCTGTTAGCAGGGACTGCAGACCAGTGCTTTGGAACAACACAAGCTGCGGCTAACTAGCATATTAAAAATTAATTGTTACATGTGAAATGAACAGGATTGCTCGTGTGCTCACAGGCTGATCACATATATATACACCACACGGATTTGTCTACCAGGGTGTCTGGAAATTGTCAGTTACTAAAGATTTAACCTAAGCTCTAGTTTTCATACACTGCATGTGCATGTCGAAACTCTAAATTAAGAAGTGAGTTTAGATCTCCTCATTTACTCCTTTGAGAGTGCAATGCACTCAGAGAGTCCTCCACATGCCAGTTACGCTGACAGCAACAGAAACACGGCATGGCTCCTATTCCAACCAGTTTGCAGAGTCGCCTTCCAGAAATCTCTCCGTGCCCTTCAGCACAGCATGTGGAGATAATCCTTGTATTGCAGAAACATATCAAAAAGAAAAATAAATTCTTTGCAGAAGTCAGCTGAAACTGTTGGTGAGCTTACAACCCGTCCAGCTGATGGAACTGGAGTTTACATGGAATTTGACAGCTTCCTGGAGAGAGTTATGTACAGCTGTAACAAGGACTTCTCCACGGGATTTAAAAGACCCATCAACTTGATGCAGTCCCGTGGCCCGCATGGTACCTGCATGTTCTGCTTAACTTACTCTTTTTTTTAGTTTAGATACTTCTAAGCCTTACATATGCAAAGCAGCTACAACTCTTACCTCCCCCTGTTTTCAAACTCACTTAACAAAAACAAGAGCCTCCTCCTCACCAAATTTCATTAAGGTGCCACCTCTTATCCCCACCGACAGATTCAGTGGATGTGTAGGAAAGAAAGCGGAGCCCAATGAAACAAGATTTGGTGACTGCTGCTGCTGCTGCAAAAAAAAGAATCAATAAGAGGTTAACACCTGTAAGAGTGAGGAGGGGTGAAGAATGAAAGGGAAGGCACCAAAACAGTCAACAGTACTCCTAAAAAAAATAAACTTCAGCAACGCTGAATGAGATGACTGGAACGTAACACATGTAGAGGCAGCAACTGGACACGTGTAGTGCAGCCATGGACTGCATGGGCACTACAGTGCACACAGAACATGAAGAGGCTTTCAGTGTGGGGTTTTTAGCTTTCTCATTTGCTGACTATAAATAACTACAAAGAGCAGTATTAACCCAACTGTCCATGATTCAGCAGTGGCTAGATACAGAGAAGGTCTGGCTGATAAATTCAAGAGGAAGCATTATTTTGAACATCCTTAGTTTTGTCTTTAAAACTCGATTATTCAAGATTATACCACACAAAAAAACCCCACCAAAACAGCTCCCTCGCAGCCTCGCTGTAAAACCCAACCTACATAGTAAGCAATTCATACTGAACTTTCAGCAGAAGAAAAACAAGATTCAAAGTCAAAGAAACTTCTTTCTCAGCTGTGACTAGAGGATGTTTCCAGGCACAAACTAACAGCTGTATTGTTGAGATACAAGTTTTTATCCTGTATTTTGAGTTAAGGTGTCTTTAAAACAGGATTACCTAGAAGGTAATTTCCAAAGCTTTGTATTCATCATTTGTTCCCCCTAGATGTTTAAGCAGGCAGGTGTGTAACACATGCATTTGTCAGGTTCTTCGTGACATTTTCATACTTTAACACTCGGTATGAATGATCAAGTATCAACTCAATAGTTGTGAATTTTAAAAACAAAATTCAGAAGCCTTCTGTTGTGGAAGTTTTAATACAATAAACTGTTTTGGTTGGCAGGGAGGGAGGAGCCAGGACACAGACTTCTTTCTATGTATATATAGAGATCTAGGCAGTGCTCTCCATTTGCATTTTATGTCACATTTTTACTGGTTTTGAGAAGTGGTATCCACTACAAAGACACGAAACAATGTCATAAAACCTAAGTTCACACAATTTATATTTCAACATCTCAATCTTTGGCAACACGACTTTAAAACAGGGCTCAAATTGCTTTTCATAGACCACACCTCTGTCCTCCTAACTAAACTGGTTAAAGGGCAAGTAATCTTAAAGAAGCTGTGTTAGCATACACAAAGATATTGAAAGAAATGCCTCTCAAGTAATTAAAAAGGAAAACTCTACAGTCTAAAAGGTACTGATTGAACAATACCACTGAAAAGCTACAAAATATTTTAGCAGAGTCAGAACAACCCAGGCTATGTTGGTTTGTTTGGGTTTTTTTTCACAGCATCCTTTCAAGAACCACGACCTTTTGCATTTAATGACGTTCACATTTACCACCAAACAGGACCTGCAGTAGGTGTGGACCCAGCTCGTGCCTCTGTCTCTTTGTTTAGTTAAAGGGCGTGTTGGCCTCGCACAGTGCTGTTTGAATAAACAGAGAACTGTGCACAATCGAATGCAAACCCACCCTTTTGACGTCAAATATTTCCCAAGATAAACAGCCATGTTTTATGAACCTGGGTCTTCTGGGATATTTGTGACCAAAAATTAGAGAAATACCAGATTTTTACTTAATCCCAGTTCACTTGGAAACAAGATAAATGTAAGCACCTGATCTTTCACTGGAAGGGCATTACTGTACTGTCTTACCTTGAAGTACTTCCATTGGAAGAACAGTCCAGGCGTTTTCCAGATAGGAGATGTAAATGTATCGAGCTGTATTACAGGCAAGACCAATATAAAGCACTCTAAAGGAAGTAAAGAAAAGAGAAGTCAGGACGTTGGCACTTTCCTTTTTTTTGGTATGTCGTAATACACCGCTTCAGAAGTAATTTGCACGAATACAAACAGTGTGCCAGTCTCAAGGAGTTGCTCAACACAAAATACATACTTTAAGTGCACTTACAGTCCTTAAGGGCAAGGGAGTCC
>NW_010231644.1:0-1044 GCF_000690775.1 Eurypyga helias | reverse complement strand
TGGACCCAGCTATCAAGCTAGCCAATGTCTTAACAACCCCCCCACGCCCGCCCACTTCCCACCTCAGAGATGCGCAAGTGCCCTGAGCCTGACCTACCTTGGAAAGAAATGAAATCCCTCAGCCGCTGAGGGCTGACCAACTCTCGTAGGAGAGCAGCTTCTTCCTGCCTGAATCCAGCACATTATCCACCTCTTATTTCATACCATTTACATCATGCTCAAGTCCCACAGTATCCCATAAATTCCATTAACCTGCTCCCCTTTTCCCATCCCATCCCACACAGATATCATTCCTTTAGTCTATGGACCATCTTGGCAAAATGTCCACTAGTCCATGACTTCAGGTCAGGTGTGGGGGTCACTCAGGACAGGAAAAGGTGGAGTGTTGCGTGGGATGGTTGGCCACCGCAGCCAGCTCAGGCCAGGTCCCTACTGCGCTACTGGCAACCTCTGTAGGGTTGGGTGATTTCTGCTGTAGTGCTTTCTACAACACAAAACTCAGAACAAGGGTTAGTTGCAGCAACTTATGTCCCTCATGCACTGTAATTTATGGGCTATTTTCCCCCAGATTCAACTCCCCTTGAGGCACACATCAGACTACCCCATCGTCTCTCATTACCCATCAAGTGCACCCAGGTCCCTGAGCGAAAGCAATCCCAGATGGGTTTGCCATTGCCCGAGGCAGCAATAACCCAAACTCTTTTCCCCAGCATATTTTTAACATGCACTACAGGGACTTTATCTCCTTCTACAGTACAGAAAAGTTTTGACTGGGCAGGGCCAGCATGACCCTCTAACAGGTGGCCTTTGCTACATTTGTGTCCCAATGTTTAAATGTCCCACCCCCCATTGTTCTTAGGGTGGTCTTTAACAGTCCATTGCACCATTCAACCTTCCCTGAGGCCCGCACCTGATAGGGAATGTGATACACCCACTCTTGCTCTTCAGCCCAAGTGTCTATGAGGCTGTTTTGGAAATGAGCCCCGTTGTCTGATTCAGTCCTTGCTGGGGTGCCATGCCAAGGCCCAGGATAGTATTTTGGGC